>NW_013666108.1:106858-129506 GCF_000517525.1 Limulus polyphemus | reverse complement strand
GGATCATGGGGGTTTCGTATTTTTTATGAACTGCTAAGTTTGTTCCTGATGAAGTAAGGCCCACATTTATAAAGATCTCGGATCATGGGGGTTTCGTATTTTTTATGAACTGCTAAGTTTGTTCCTGATGAAGTAAGGCCCACATTTATAAAGATCTCGGATCATGGGGGTTTCGTATTTTTTATGAACTGCTAAGTTTGTTCCTGATGATATAAGGTCCACCTTTACAAAGCGCTTGGGTCATAGGGTTTCGTATTTTTTTAATAACTGCTAAGTTTGTTCCTGATGACATAAGGTCCACTCTTACAAAGCGCTTGGGTCATAGGGTTTCGTATTTTTAATAACTGCTAAGTTTGTTTCTGATGACATAAGGTCCACCTTTACAAAGCGCTTGGGTCATAGGGTTTCGTATTTTTTAATAACTGCTAAGTTTGTTCCTGATGATATAAAATCTATCTTTACAAGGCGCTCGGGTCATAGGTTTTCGTATTTTTTAAATAACTTCCATATGTGTGTTTTATCTTGATCAGCATTATTTTATACAAGAATGAGATTAAAATAAATCTTGCTTTCTTCCCGTTTTATCCTTCCGTAATTTATAGAAATAAGAGCTGAGTGATCTCGGACCTAACCGGTTCACATTCCACTAGTGATTAAGGTAGAGGTCATCCGACTTAACAACTACTGCGTGTAGAGATATTATTCTGTTTTGTTTTAGCAGCCCATGTAATATTTTGCTTCTGTTCGTTTTGTTTTGCTTTTTTCAACATTTCAAAGTATGTATTAATTAAGGCTCGGGTTAGAGCGCATTCAATATCTTAATTCTGTATCGTTCACCCACCTGATGAAACCATCAGGCGAGGTGTACACTTTTATAATATATAAAAACAATGCCAGATCTCTCGCCTGTCATTTAAATTTGATATAAATGACAGTAGAGATGGTTCCCACAACTCCTCTTCATTGCAAGAAAGATACCTTCTTTGATGATATATCGTCCTTGAACTCTATATACAAACCCATATTTTCTAATTTAGATACTTTTGAAATATTGCCCTAAATTAGGCTTACCGTTCTACTCCCGTTAAAAGCATGTTCACAGTTATTAAACATGTAATAATAATATAATAACGGGAAATACAACGTTGTTCTATTAGAATTAATCTGTTTAAAAACAGTTTTCTTTAAAACTGGCCGTAGTATAAACAGAAGATACTTTATCATTGTTGAAAACTGGGACAAAGGAATAAATGGAATTAAAAGTGAACAATACCCCACCCAACATCATCGGCTTTTATCCGTTATCAAACTTTTCAGTGTACGTCGAGATACTTTTAATTAACTAATAAGGAACATATATATATATATATATATCAAAACTATATAAGGTACTTTTATTTATCTAATTATAGTTTGCTACAACGAAATGTAATCAACAAAAATATAAGTTTATTTCAATTTTGGATTAGGCCTCAAGTTGTGTGATACATGTTACGCCATAATTATTTCTAGGATTACTACTTGTTACTATTCGCGATGGAGTTACTTAACCTGATGAAATATTACAGTTTTGCGCAAACCCGAAGATTAACGAACAATTGCGTGGCATTGAATAAACTACAGAGTTCAGACGTTGTACTCGATAATTTGTGTGAATCTTTATGGAGAACTGCGCTTTTTTATGTTCTTTATTACGCTAGTCCCCAGGCTACCACTATGCTGTATAGTTTTACGTAACGTATTATATGCCACCTTCTAAGCTAACGCTATGGTATAGTTGTACTTGATACATTACATAAATCATCAACTATTTGAATCAGACATAATAACATACACTATTAACATTAGCATATGCATACATATCAGGGTCAGCCAAAAGTTCCCCATTGGTTACACAGCGAGCGCAATGCCCCTGTGCATACATTTTCATTCGCCTCAGAGATTTTTCTTAGGTATTAGTAAATGTTCCCAGTTGCACAACGGTATGTATGAAGACATATATACCGCAAAAACTGGGTTTCGATACTCATGGAGGGCACAGCACAGATAGCCCATTGTGTAGATTTGTGCTTAACTACAAATAAACAATATTATTAATAATATTTTATGTAGCTAACATCAACATTCTATTTGTTAGTCCATCTAAAAACTTTATGTGGACCAAAGAAAGTTAAGTTTTGTTTGTTTATTTTGAATATCATGCAAAGCTACACGAGGGCTATCTGCGCTAGCCGTCCCTAATATAGCAGTGTAAGACTAGAGGGAAGGCAGCTAATCATCACCACCCACCGCCAACTCTTGGGCTATCATGCAAAGCTACACGAGGCTATCTGCGCTAGCCGTCCCTAATTTAGCAGTGTAAGACTAGAGGGAAGGCAGCTAGTCTTCACCACCCACCGCCAACTCTTGGGCTACTCTTTTACCAACGAATAGTGGGATTGTTCGTCACATTATAACGTCCCCACGGCTGAAAGGGCGAGCATGTTTGGTGTGACGGGGATTTGACCCTCAGATTGCGAGTCGAGCACCCTAACCACCTGGCCATGCCGGGCCAGAAATTTAAGTAAAATGTACATAAACAAGTAAGGATTTCTGCACCTACTCATTTTCTTATTCGAATTATTTACCTATAAAAATACATTTGATATTTCAGCTAAACAAAAAAGGTCTTTAGTTTTACTGAAGATTTTATGATTGAGAATTTGAAGTTATTGACCAGCGACGTAGTGATAGAATCTCTAGGTTAGCCAAGTCCACAATTCCCAGGTATGTTGGTAGCCTTGAGATTAACACACCGTTGATAAGTGTTACGTTCGCTCTGTTGAAGTAATCCTTTGTCTCTCACTGTTATAGTTAACTTGATGAGGTAACTTTTACGCTAACACTGTGCTATATTTAGCTTGGTGAGATAACCTTTAGACTAACGCTGTGCTATATCTAACTTGTTGATGTAACCTTTATATTATCACAGTGTTATATTTAGCCTGTTAAGGTGACCTTTAGACTAGTGCTTTGTTATATTTAGCTTGTTGAGATGACCTTCAGACTAGCGTTGTGTTTTATTTACTTGTTGAGGTGACCTTTAGACTATCAGTGTATTGTTGAGATGAGCTTTAAACTATCACTATGTTATGTATAACTTGTTGAGGTGACCTTTAGACTAGCGTTGTGTTATATTTAGCTTGTCGAGGTTGTTGTCTAATCTGTGCAGTATTTAATCCTCAGATTGTCACTGTATATAAGTTTAAATCTGTTCATTTTCGCTACATACAAGCATTAATTTATACTGAAATAACTTTCGTTGTGAGTGTTGGACCTATTGCGTTAACCTTCATAGTAAACTTTTGTATAGAAGTATTATGTTTCACCCTTTGTGTCAACCTCAGACTGCTTCTGTGTAGAAGTGTTATATAACAACACAGAGTTATCGTTCCTATTAACACTGCGAGGTAAATTGAAAATTTTCAGATTTGCTTACGGAAGTATTGCAACTGGTTCTAGGTCACCTTTACTGAATAACTCCAAGCAATTTGCAGTAACCTTGGATCACTGAATGAGATAAAGTATGTCGAGAATCAATTCAACTCGCTGGCAAATTCGGAAGATAACAAAAGAATAAGCAGTCCAGGTCTTATAATCCAGTAACTATTTTAGTATGCAAGCTATACGATTTTTTCTGTGTTTTTATACAACATTATTGTGACTTTTTTCGTGTATTTTCATACAAAATCATTGTGATATTCCATGTGTTTTCATACAAAATCATTGTGTTGTTCCATGTATTTATAAACAAAATTATTGTGATTTTTCCGTGTTTTATTTTTATTTATAAAAAATATTGTAGCAAATATTTAATTTTGTTTGTTTGTTTGAAGCTATGCACAAAGCTACACAATGGGCTATCTGTGTTCTGCCACAACGGGTATCGAAACCCGGTTTTTAGCGTTGTAAGTCCGTAGACATACCATTGTACTACTGGGGGGCTCAAATATTTAAAAGGCCAACACATGTGTAATTGAAACATCTTATTTTCGCGTCATAATAGATTCTTAAAACGTGTAATATGTCGAATTAATTTATTTGTGGTATAGATTTTATGCTTTCAACAGAAAAAAATGAAATCCCTTTATTGATCTTTGAGAGTATAATACTTCAAGTATGTATATTCTTAGATGCTCCCTTTGTAAACACGCATATTTGTGTTATTTTAGAAATAAAATGGTTACTTTCATATTGCCTTTGAAGTAAACACGCCGTTGTGATCCCATGTGAAAGTATTACAAGGTGTAACCATGTGTGGAAACAAGTATGGGGCGAATAAACGCCGTTTGGGGACCATGTAATTGGTAACCGTTGTTCTTATAATTGGAAATATACAGGCATCTGTTGCTGTTTATTAGCTTTCGGCGTTTCCAATCCTGATGTGATTCCAGCTTTGCAATACGTACATCTGTTCGCCAACTGTTTCAAATTCAAGCATCCTAGCTTCAAAGATGTAAGTTTCCAAGTTCTATTATACAATAAATTGAGGGTTATCTCTAAGAGTAATGAACTTATTCGAACTAGACGCGTAGGATGGAAATTTATTTTATTAAACGTGTTTTGGAAAACAAAGTTTTTGCAACAATAATTTTTTTTATGTTGAATGTATAAAGATTTAATCTGAATGCATACAAAGAGCAAAAACCTGAACTTCATTCATCACATATAACACAAACTACTTCAGTTTTACAACTTATATTGTGGATTTTGTTTTTGTTTTGTTCTGATTAGGTATGAAATGACAAAAAAATCATCTATAAGGTCAATATTTCTTAAACTAAATAATAAATAAGTAATTAGTGCATTATTTGAATATTCCGGTCTCTCTCTCTCACTTGTCCTCCAGTGGCACAGCGGTATGTCTGCAGACTTACAACGTTAGAAACAGGGTTTCAATACCCGTGTTGGGCAGACCACAGATAGCCCATTGTGTAGCTTTGTGCTTAACTTCAAACAAACAAGTACATCTCTCAGTTTCTCTTAGCACTATGCAAATAACTTTGAAAAAAAAAACACTAAAGAATTTTAAATAAAATGTACAATATTTATACAATAAAACTTATAATAAAATAAAGAATGTTAAATAAAATATACAATATTTGTACAATAAAAACTTATAATCCGCTTCCTTTCCCCCAAATAACACTTCATGGGACAATGTAACAGCCTATGAAAAAACGAGGGGGGGGAGTTGGTTGTTGACAGAAATATTGTGTAATGAATGCAATTCGACTGTAATATGTGGCACGAGGTAAGTCTTTCGAGACTTACGTAATAAACGTAACAAAATTGTAGTTATTTTTAGCATCTCAACATGTCGTTTCTCTCTCTCTCTTTCGGAGAGCTCTCTCTCTTCTTTCTTTTCAAATGCAAGAAAGAGAACACACGACAAGGAGGTCAAGCGTGCACCTAATGGCCTACTTACGAAGAGGCAAAATAATGAACAACAATCCATTTCCTTTCCTTAAATGGCAAAAACAATTAAGCATTAGTAAAATAACCTAATCAGGCTGTGAAGTAACAATTGTTTAAAAACAGGAGCAGCATGACGGCACGCATCTTGGACCGTTTGGTGTAATTAGTGTTTATGGTTCTTGTTGTTTGTTTGTCCCAGAAGTTTTACGTAAAGCTACACAAAGAGCTATCTACGTTTACCCCTCCTTAATTCTGAGCTTATAGAATAAAGGGAAGGAAGTAAACAGCAACCATCACCAAACTCTTGAGCTATTTTTCTCTGAACGAATGAATTTTTACCGTCACTCTTGTAGCGCACCCACGGCCCAAAAATGCGGAGCGCGTTTTTGGGGTGACGACTAGTGTGAACCACCAATCTTTGGATTCACATTATAGTAGTTTTAACGACTTTTGTGTTTCTGGAAAATAAACTATGCATGAACAACCATTACTTGTGCTACGCAGTGTTTCTGTCGGTCACCAAGCCGCCTATTGGAATGTGATATTGATATTTTTTCTTTGAATTATTGTACTTGATAACCATAACAATTTTCCCTGTTTGTATCTGATGGAAATAAATCTAAAGGCGTATATATACGTATATATTTACAAAAAATATATAAGCTTGCGCTGATGCGTATCAATACGCATATTTTTATCACCTTAGCTTTGGATGCTTCCTTAACACATAAATCATAACTTCGCTGTTTGTGTTAGTTATTATTTGTACTGTTATCTAAGAACTCGGCATGCCTTTCATGTTAAATCACAATTATATAACGTTTGTTTTAATGTTTGATGTTACTGATTTCTCGAATTATTTGGTTTGAACGTATGATGTGTCAACTTTCCTTATTGCGTGAAAATGAATTACATCAGGGTACAGTTCATACTGTAATTAGTTGTCATTCTAACCAATGAGAAAGTGACGCATCAGTGTAACATCTTATAAAAGCACAACCAGTAATACAATGTCCACTAGAATAGTATGTATTCAGTCATAGTTCCCAAAACTGAAATACCGTATAACAAGCATGTATGAATCAAAGTTTTGGTTGGATAAGGATACTCCAAGCGAAAGATTGAGACACTACAATAATTCAGAAGGGGCTGTATACAAGACTCTAAAGAAGGTACGTTAAACTGGTACTGTCGATAAGAGAAATGGTTGAAGTTGAAAGCTGAAAATTTCGAAATATTCAACAACAATAAACAACAGTTTGTTCGCCAGCGGATAGGAGAACGTCAATGGGCAACATATACAGTGAAGCATGGTGAGAAATCAGGTTTGAGGCTATATCTCAGTCAAAGGAATTGGTGATCTACCCAAAATTGATGGCACTCACACGTTTGACAAGTACAAGCAGATTCTGATCGATTGTGTCATTCCTCCCCCCCCCCAAAAAAAACAAAAACAACTCATTTGACTCATATACCAGGAATAGAATGATCACAAGTATACGACTGTGGTAAAACGACATCTTGATGGTGTAAAAAGGCTGGTGAAACATTTACAACCAAAGAATTGGACTGTACAGTGTTCCGTTATGAACATTTTAGAGGCTGTATGTGCTTATATAAAATCAGAGAAGGTAAAAAAGCTGCATTTTTGGGAGTAATACAAAACATTTAGAACAATATTCCAGAATCGTATACATGTAAAATATATGGCACAATAAAAACAAGATTTTACTTTATGTGTAAAGCAAAGGGCTCATAAAGAATACTTAGATGCGTTTGTAATTTCAGTGTTAATGTTTTGTATAACCATTAATGAATTCACCACCTTTTGCCATTGTTTGTACTCCTGTATATGTATTGCTTTGTTTCCATAATTATTTCCAATTAACGTAAGTTAGTAATACAATAGACGTAAATGTAATGAGGCGTTGTGTATAATAATCTGGAATTATACATATTTATTTTAAACCGTGCTTTAATTGAGCTAAATGTTGTTTTTTATTCCCTTGGCGTAACGTCATTCCAAACAAGGTGTTGTTTGTATTTGTACAAAATTCAGGGGCTAATTGAAGTGTGAAGCATGTCAATCTAGAAAACACACTACAACTAGTGTTAAAAAGTATTCTTCTGATACTTTATAGAAGTTTGCAGATTTAAAAAAAAAAAAGGATGTTAGGAGTTATCATGTATTAAATTCCGTGCGATGGTCTCAACACTTTTTGTTATGTTTTTTCTTTATTTGTTTTACATTTGCTTATGATTTACATTCTTTCCGGGTTACATATTTCTTTAAACAATTTATCGTTAAAGCTTCAAAACGTGGTTACTTACTTAAGTTGCTATCTACAAGTATATTTACGACTGTTATCGTACGTACAGTCATATCACCTAACGACAATTTTGTTAAAAAGAACATGAAAAATATTGTTTAAAGTACATCCATCATAAGCTATGCACCATTCAAATTACAACACATAACAATAGTAAGCAAATTACAACGTATAACAATAGCAAAGTAATTGCAACATATAAGAATATTAAATAAATTACAACGTATAAAAATAGTGAAGTAATTACAACGTAAAAAATAGTAAAGTAGTTACAACATATTAGAATAGTAATTAAATTACAACATGTAAGAATAGTAAACAAATCACAACGTATAACAATAGTAAACAAATTACAACATAAAAATAGTAAAATAGTTACAACATATAACAAAATAAACAAGTTACAACGTATAACAATAATCACATATATACAGCATATAACAACAGTAAAGAAAGGCATTTAGGTCAAGAAAAACAGGTGCCGTTTGAAAAATGTCTTCAAAAATTATTTTGTTTGTTAGACATGTTTATTAAATACAGTACAAACTTATACACTTGTTAGCGAAATCGTTGAAGGACACTAACATTGACTGCGACGAACGTTATATCTGTATAATGTATTAAAAGTAAAATTGCTTAGCATGGTTGAATAGTTAGGCTAATTAGCGCATACTTTGCATGACGGAACAGAGTTAAGTGAATTCTAACATGCCTTAAGAGTGAGAACATTGTAAAAGATACACACATCACTGAAATTTTATATCGAAATCGTGTAAAAACATATATATAGCTTATATCATATAATCATTGTTTTAGTTCAAACTAACACACGATGTAAAAACACAATGTAAAAGAAAAGAGTTGAAAAGAAGATAGTAACGAAGTTAAAGAGCATTTTATACTTATGAAAAACCTACACAAAATGCGATGTTCGACGTAAATTGGCATCTTTATTAAGGATAAAAACAACTCAGCCAATGCTTTCATACACATTAAAAATATCAGTGAATCCTGATCCTATATCAATTCACGTTGTGTGTTTGTGATGTTTTTTTGTCCACAAAATTTTCTCATGGTTTTGGAGTTAGCAGGACAAAGCTTGCCAGACGTACTCAGGTTGACCCGGAGGGGGGTGATTCTTATCTATATGGCGTAGCCCCCTCTAAAAAGGGTGGTGAAACTATGTTCTTACCCCCATTCACAAAGTAGCGCGACCAAACGTGACACACGTGCTCACGGCGCGTGTCCTAACAATTTTCGGGTACGGAACCCCCTCTTGTGACAGTTACGAAAGTAAGTGGGGATAATGGAGTAGCCTGATCTGTACACTGAGGTCTCTGTGAATCACGAGGAAGCCTTTGAACTTCGCAGCGCAGGCATTTTATGTTGGCATTTAATAAAAAAAAGGAAGTCCACAATAATAAACAACACTACAAACCAATACACACAAACAACAATATAAACATATACATCGCTGTTTTCACAAACAATATAAAATATTGACCTAAGACGCTCGAATAATAATAAAAATCGCCAAGCGGAAACACTCACAAACAAAAATAAAATCCACTGAGAGCTATGGCATTAAGACTATATAATTTAAGCACTTTATAACGTTAAAGAAGAAAATATTCAAAAACCAAGTGCAGTGAGATTCTATCAGGTTGTTTACTAATTTGATTTAACCATCATTTTGATTATATATACTTTTTACTGTTATAAATACTTCACAAGTGTGCTAACAAACGATAGTACAATTCACTGAACACATATTTAACCTTATGTCACTTAGCTCATACTTAAACGTGAATTGTCTTAGTGGGCAAGAACATTATTTGAGTTAAACATATCCATACCCGTTCACGAACCGAAACGTATTGAATAAAATTATTCAATTCCTAATAATAAATAGGGGGGGGGCATTTTGCGCGACTATCAGAAACGCTCTAAAGTGGTAAAGTGACATCACCATCAAGAATAATTAAAGTGTTCTTTTTTTCATTAACCTCGACACAGTAAGTAAACTACAAGTCCCAATTTCATAACCTTTACACGTGTGCAGCTGAATATGGAACCAAGTAAAACTAATGTGTCCATGAAGGTGATACGTCATATGAAAATACTGTGGTGGCTAGTCAGAAAATGAAATATAAAGGGTTGAGTATGTTACATGGGGATTATTTTTGAATATGCAAATCAGCAAATCACGAGACAATCATTAACGATATAAAGTCGTGGTAGAAAGTCATGTATCAGAATTACACTTTCAGAAAATTGGTCGATCTTACAAAGGATATGTAACAGCTCGTTCCGACGCAAAATATTCATATACTCAGATCATAAAGATATCTTCAGATCGGGGATTTAGAATTTCCAAGAGGGTGATGTCTCTTACACTTAATAGCACTGAGTCAGCTTGGGGCACCAAGACCTTCTAGAAAAAGATCTTCAAAAAGCCATACCCTATTCGTGATAAGCGAACTTGGCGTTTTGTAACAGGCACGAATTCATGACCATAACGGTCAGTGACAAAAGCTTTACACGTGTCCCGAGTAACAATACGCAACATAATCAAAGCAGTGCTTGGAGACGGCTTGAATGGGTAATGAAGAAAAACTTTAATATAAGAACACAATAAAAAACCGTCCCATGTTTTCCACCATTCCAACTCAAAAAAACATAGTATATCTATTAAAAACACAGCAATTGTAAACAAAAAACCAAAAATAAACAAACTAAAATTCAAGGAATTCATCTTAATTGAACAAAACAACCCTTCTCTTAGCCAACACCCTGGGGTGCCAAAATATCTCTACTAAGTCTTGCAACAGTATCCGGTCATGTGACTTTTTTGTTCTATACTGTATATATATATATCTGTGTCAGTGTAAACTACTTGTATCTGATGATGACAAAACCTTGTCGAAACGTTGTACATTTTCTGTTATGTTAAACTTATATTAAAGTTTTTCTTCATTACCCATTCAAGCAGTCTCCAAGCATTATTAGTCTCAAAGTGGGTTCCTCGTCATCGAATAATCAAAGAAGTATATAAAATTGATACAATTCACGTGTACACAAATTTCTTGCAGTAGATATCCATTCACTTAAGCCTGGCATGGCCTAGTAGTTAGGGCGTTCGACTAACAACCTACGAGATCGAAACATGTTGACGAACATGTTCGCCTTTTTTAGACGTGAGGGCGTTGTTATATTGTCACTGTCAATTACGTTGTTCTTTGGTAAAGAGGAGCCCAAGAATTGGCGGTGAGTTGAGTTGACTAGCCGTTTTCTGTCTAGGCTATTACTTCAAAATTAGGGACGGCTAGCGCACATAACTCTCGAGTAGCTTTGCGTGAAATTCAACAAACAAACAAGCAAGTAGCTGGAGAATGAAGCGGATATTCATACACTTCAATACGAAAAAACAACGGTCAAGACATCGGATGCAACGCCTATGGATTCCTGTGCGACTGTACTTTTGAAATGGGCACTAGAAAACCGTCGTCCTCGAACACAAGGTGGCTTATGGAAAGTAAGCACAGGGTAGGATGTGCTTTGAGCATTACTGCCTAAAGACATCTCGTCTCCTTTTTTAACGAATGCTACGCTGCAGGGCTATTATCAAGATGCACAGTTGTCATATAGTGCATGACCGTACGTGACGCCATAGACTATAATGACATAGTCAAGGCGAGATAGTTTACAAGTAACGTAATCAAACTATATACGCAACAAGGTATCTTTATTTTACACTTAAAACGTATTACAATGAAGGACTGTGACTTTATGGTATCAGGTCAGGTAAAGCAGGTCCTTCCAAAGGAACAATTTAACTGATTTTATGAAGAAACCGCACCATCTTGTATTAAAACATTATTTGATTAAAGATTTATCACGCTATGCTTTTTTTTTCTTGTTCAGATGCTCTTGAATAGACTTAGGAACTTCAAAATCACTTGATTAGCATCAGCGGTAAATGTAGAAATTTAGGAACTTCAAAATCACTCGATTAGCATCAGGGGTAAGTGAAGAAATTTAGGAACTTCAAAATCACTTGATTAGCATCAGGGGCAAGTGAAGAAACTTAGGAAATTCAAAATCACTTGATTAGCCTCAGGGGTAAATGAAGAAATTTAGGAACTTCAAAATCACTTGATTAGCCTCAGGGGTAAATGAAGAAATTTAGGAACTTCAAAATCACTTGATTAGCACCAGGGGTAAATGGATGAAAATTTTTTGGCTGTTGTTTTGCGCTCTCGTAAAACTCTTAAGTGTAAGTTTCTCTTTACCAGGTTGTGTCTGATAATGAATATTGTCATACAAATACACAAATATTTTTTTCTAATGCCTATAAACTTAAAAAAATTGCATTTTCATGAGATGAAATAGGAAATATTTACTCATTGTAAAATTCGGTGATCGAAGCGGCAAGTACAATAATGACTTATTTAAGCTCATGCAACTAATTAAAAATGTAACAGATTCTTTCGCTTTGTTTGTTTGTAATTAAGCACGAAGCTACACAATGGACTACCTGTGCTGTATCCCTACAGGTATCGAAACCAGGTTTTTAGTGTTATAAGCCTTCTGACTTGCTGCTGAGAATCTGGAGGTGGGAGAGATTTTTTCATTGCTATAATTACAGTCATGTGTTTTTTAAAACCGGGAGATGGCGCTACTTCCCTGACATAATGATAATTCCGGAGGGACAAAAAACAATTGAAAAAATATATTGTTCACTACTCAAAGTTTCTTCCTCTCTATTTTTGGATAGTCTCCCTCTAAAATTTCTATAGATATATTCATAAACGTCAATATTCTATCTCACATTAAATTATATGTCCTGCTTGTTGGTCAGTTGGACTGTGACAACTCTCATTATCCTAGCAAGGTCAATAATACAAAATACCATTTAGGAAGTTAATAACATTTTTATTGGAACCATTTTTGATGCCAATATACATACATTAAAATCTATAGTAAGCTACACTGTGAAATATCAATCGGCTATCTGAGCTCTGGATATGACGTGCATCGAAACGTGATTTTTGGCGTAGTAAGCCTGCAGACATACCTCTGAGCCACTAAGGGGGGGGGGGTAATTTGAATTTCACCCAAAGCTACACAAAGGCTAGCTGCGATAGCCGTCCCTAATTTAGCAGTGATAGACTAAGACTAGAGGGCAGGCAGCTAGTCATCACCATCCACCTCCAACTCTTGGGCTACTCTTCTATCAATTAATAGTCTAATTGACCGTAACATTATAACGTCCTCACGGCTGATAGAACTAGCATGTTTGATGGGACGGGGATTCGAACCCGCGCCCCTCAGATTGCGAGTCAAGCGTCCTAACCACCTGGCCATGCCGGGCATTTCTTTCTAACGTACTCCTCTGGGCCGAGCTTGATCCAATGGTTAGCATGCCGTACTCTGGATCTGTGGGTTAGCATTCGCGTCCTGTTACCACCAGAAATAATATCGCGCTCCGCACTTTGGGGGCGTGGGTATGTTGGGTTCGTTATAGGGGAACGGTAAAATTCAATTATTCAGTCAGACGAGAGTAGCCAAAGAGTTGGCGGTGAGTACCGTTTATTAGCTGTCTTCCGTTTAGTCTATGAATTTAAAGATTAGGGAAGGCTAGCAAAAATAGGTCTTGAGTAGCTTTGCGAGAGTATCCAAAAATAAACAAACATACACTTCTTTAGTTCTCCAAATCCTTATAAAAACTATAGTTTTCGGAATTACACAACAAAGGAATTGTTATAACAATAAAACGTACTTTTACTAAAATATCTTTGTCATACTATTAACAAATTCGTATTAACATACTGTTATTAAAATCGAAATATTTCGGCAATACCAAACGTTGCAATGAACTTTGTAAGAAATATATTTTAATATGTATTAGTTGGGCATAAATAAGTGATCATAAGTACTCACAAGCATTCTTTTTCTTTCGTAAGTCAGGACATGACCAGATGGTTAGGGCGCTTGTTTGTTTGTTTATTTGTTTGTAAATAAGCACAAAGCTACACAATGGGCTATCTGGGCTCTGCCCACTACGGGTATCGAAACCCGGATTCTAGCGTTGTAAGTCCGCAGACATACCGCTGTGCCACCGGGGGACGGTTAGGGCGCTTGACTTGCAATCTGAGGGTCGCGGGTACGTTCCCCGTCCCACCAAACGTGGTCGCCCTTTCAGCCGTGGCGACGTTATAATGTCACGGTCAATCCCACTATTCGTTGGCAAAATAGTAGCCGAAGAATTGGCGGTGTGTGTTGTTGACTAGCTGCTTTCTCTCTAGTCTATCATTTCTTAATGAGGAGCGGCAAAATTCAAACCAAATATTTTTGGATTGTCAAAAAGCCAACAGACTTTGAAACACACCGATAGCAATATGAAGATAGATTTCTCATATGAGGCCGGGCGCGACCCAATAGTTAACATGCTTGGACTATGAATCCGAGGGTTGACGGTTTGTGGCCATTTACCGCAAAAACGGGCTCCGCACACTGAGGTCAGGGGCGCGCTATATAAGTAAGGATCAAATCTCACTATTTGGTCAGACAAAAATAACCTAAGAGTGACAGTAAATGCTATAACTAGTTGCTTATGAATCAGCTTAAATTTAGGACGGCTATTTTCGAATATTCTGAAACAAAGAACAAAAGTACTCTCAAACCTGTGCATATCTGTTTCCGATTATCTGAATAAGTATCAGAACACCTATTTTAAACAGGAGGACAAAAAATTAACGGCGATCGTGTGCGTAACTTCATTTTGTATGATAATGAAACTAAAATAACTAAACCTAACGCAAAAAATAGCAATAAATTTATGCTATTTGAATGTAAAATGTACATGAGGACATCGATCGTCTGTGATCCAAGTTTCTTCAATTACATCTAGACAGCTATACACACAAAGAATGAAGCATATATCCGCTATCTTTTTAAGTCTAAATTTAGAAATGTACATATTTTTAGCTTTCGGTGTTATTTTAAATCACTGGTTTATTTTACAATCTCCACAAATACTAGATATTTAACCTTGTCCAGAATGGCTCAAGGCCAGTTAACTAAGGGCTTAACAGATTTTTCAAGGTCCAACACATGTCATGTATGGGCTATTTTCTCTTTGTTAGTGTTGGAAGAGAAAATATTACAAAACCATAAAATTTAGGCACAGTCTCGCTAAAGGCTGGTTCAGTTTCCCTACAGCTGATAGAAGCTTGTGACTTATAACCGAAGTGAACGCACTTCAATAAGTCCCCAAACACAGTTTTTAATCATTTTGTAAGGTTTACATTTATCTTCCAGAAACATTCTGTCTTCACAAGTCATCAATAAATCTTGCCGAACCAACCTACAGATTTCCGGTATCCTAAGGAGAAAGTTAATCAACGAAAACAAACTACACCTCTGGGACTCGACATTTACAAAGCCAAGGCGTCCACTGTGGCTACATTTCACTTTCTCTGTGGCCACATTAATCGTTCTACCTGAAAGAACCACTGTCCAAGCCACGCATGCCAACCCTCCAAGACCTCTATTTGGGCCTATGGGAGGCCATCACTGACCTTGAGAGCTAGAAGGTCACTTAGTGCCACAAAGTATTTGCTCCATAACGTGAGATGTCATAAAAAGCTGTAAAGTCTCCTTTTAAGCTTTTAATGGTTATAGCAATCCATTTACGTGTCTTAACGCTTTAATTAGTCTATCTTGGGAATATGTAGAATAATATCCTCTATAGAAATTTGCCAATTTTACGTTACAGATTCCTTAAATACAATACTGTTAATGTATAACATTATTTCTCTAACACAAAGCCAGGTGCCTTATTATACTCTCCCTTATTTCTTTACTCATTGGAATGTATAGCTACAGCTAGCTTGACCGATAGGTACAGCTGAACTAGACATGTAAGGAGTGTAAAGGCGGGATCCCCACTGCACAGGAATGCTAGCTAATCAGCCTGATAACCTTTGTTCAAACCTATAGCCCAGAATATACACTGTCAGTCGAATAGTCTGAAGAAGGCAGTTGTTTTATTACTTGATGTCATCAGTAATATTTGGATCAAACTTTTTCTCTTTTATATTCTTTTTAACCACTTGCTTTAATTTTTCTTTACTGATCAGTTCCGGAGATCGCTTTTTTAGAAGTTATTCTTTTAAGAATAAATCAATACATGGACCTAGCAAGACTCAAACCCCTTATCTCTCATCAGTGAATAAAGCCAAACTTGATCTTTAAAATTTTTCTGACATCAATAGTGCTTAGAACACATATTTAGGAATCGGTGTACATTTAGAGCCAATGATATTTTCTGTTTTTAAGGTGTAAACAATAATCAAATTATCTTTTGCGATTCATTATCCAGTATCGCTACTTTAACCTAATAATGATGTTCTTGCTATTTAGATGTAATTCAGTTTCAACAAATCATAAAGACGTTTCTCTCGAAGATGTAGGATCATGTTCATTATGGAACATGTTAAATTGACTTGTTTAATACCAGCGCTTTAATAACCGGTTTGATCCTCCCTTATATGCAAAAACATTTTATAGAACACATATTTATTTATTTATATCTATGCACAATTTGCAATATAGAGTAGATAGACTTCCTAGGTCAGCAGCATGACCATAAAAATCACATATAAGTTCCATTCCACTCACCTTCGAAATTCTGGCCAAAATGGAAACAAATGCTATGAAATTCGCTTTCTTTATTTTTTCAATATGAGATATTATCATGTATTATATTTCGTGAACAAGTATTAAGTTGGTAAATACCTGTCAGTTATCCTATAACTGCCACATGATCTGCATTTCACAAGTTATGTAAGTATTACTGATTAGGAGGATACGCTACAGACAGTAAAATACACAGTATAGACAGTATATATACAAACGCTAAAATACACAGTATAGACAGTGTATATACAAACGCTCAAATACACAGAATAGAGAGTACATATACAAGCACTAAAATACACAGTATAGACAGTATATATACAAACGCTAAAATACACAGTATAGACAGTATATATACAAGCGCTAAAATACACAGGATAGACAGTATATATACAAGCACTAAAATACACAGTATAGACAGTATATATACAAACGCTAAAATACACAGGATAGACAGTACATATACAAGCACGAAAACACACAGAATAGACAGTATATATACAAACGCTAAAATACACAGGATAGAGAGTATATATATACAAGCACTAAAATACATAGGATAGACAGTATATATGCTAACATTAAAATACACAGGCTAGATAGCATATATAGAAGCACTAAAATACACAGTATAGACAGTATATATGTTAACATTAAAATACACAGGATAGACAGTGTATATACAAGCACTAAAATACACAGTATAGACAGTATATATATATATAGAAACACTAAAATACGCAGTATAGACAGTATATATGCTAACACTAAAATACACTAGATAGACAGTACCTGTGTTAATCAAATTTAACTAAAATTATTGTGGCTTAAAAGTTTACAATTTTTTCCTCACTCAGAGTTTTGCTCATATTAATGATAAAAATGATACCTTCAGAAGTTACGTTTATCCTTCTTTAACGTGAATAATTAATCCCCGTTTGTTTTTAATTAGTGAATATGGTGATAATCTATTGTCTTATGTATATTATTTTCTAACACGTGTTATTCAGTTATAATCCAACATTTTACGCGTGTCTGGGTCTGACGGTCGAATTTGTTAATGTAAGGTTATTCCTCCCTAACATGGTCGATACAGTTAATGTATGTTCACTTTAGTGTATTATTTGTCTGGTGGTACAATTATAAGATATTTGCTTGCGTGTGTTCTTCTCTGACGTGGAGGTATAAAATACTTTTTACTAACCTGTATGTGTTATACTTTTGATTGTATAGTTATAAAATATTAAATGTATGAGATGTTTCTTGACGTGAATGTTACATTTATAATGCATTTATTACCTTTTATGTGTTTAGCCTAAGTTGGATGGTGCAGATGTAATCTGTTATCTTCTCTGACTTGAAGGGTTACTATATATTACCTTCCGCGTCTTCTTCTTTAACTTTAACTGTGAAAGGGGGGGAAATCTGTTATCTCCTATGCGTTTTTCAACCTGTACGATTGAGAAGATAACGTATTCTAGTAGTTTATGTCCTTTAGCATGGAAATAATGTATGCATGTGAATTAGATATTTCAAAATATTCGTCTTCTGGTTGACCTTACCATAACGAGTTACAGAAACACAATGTACCGATTTTTATTTGTAAAAAAGAAAGTAACTGTTTGTTTCGGAAATTTGTGCAAAGCCACACGAGGTCTATCTCCGCTAGCCTAATCTAATTCTGAAATGATAGACAAGAGGAAAGGCAGCTACTCAACAGCACTTTCCGCCCACTTTTGGGCTACCCTAAACGAAGAACGGTGGGAATTGACCGTCACTCTTATAACGCACCAACTGTCCCAAACTACGGAATGCATTTTCGCGGCAAAGGGACGTGAACCATTTCCCCTCATGTTCGCAGCTCAACTCGCTAACCACAATGACAAAAGAAAAAGGTAATAATTAAGTAAATATTTTATATAACTTTGTATATTACCTAGTAGACATGAACAAGTAAATAGAACAAATAGGTTGTTGTAGTAACAGTTTTATTAATATTTTTTAAACATTATACGTTAGTGTACATAAATCACGCAAAAGATGTAAAGGCGTATTACAGCTTGAGATCTAGAAGTATAAAGTCCTACCATCAGTGCCACCTGCATGGTAATATTCTTGTTACTTACAACGATAATAATAATTATTTTTTAAATGTTTATCTTTGTCTGTTTGATCAATAGAATATATCACCTGAATTATTCCCAATGACATCTACAGTTTTGTAATGATAAAAGACGTATTAGCAACATTGATAGAGAGTTGTGGTTTCTAATTGAAAGACAAAAACAATTTAAACAGAAAATTTCGTCTTGATATCGAAGGCTAGGTAGTTGGAAAACTAAGATATTGTCAGAAACACAATCAAAACTTGTGGTTAAGAAACATGGACATCTTAGCCTTCTCTGTATGAGAAAAGAGGCTTTTGAAATATTGTTTTAAAGCTTATTTAGCTAGCCTAGTTTGTAAATATTTTCATGTGGCATGAGGTATTTTTCTTTGTTGTGTGATGTCAGGGTTAAAAAAAGGGGCTTCAGTTGCGTTTAAAAGAATTCCAAACAGGTCAATGGATAACGTCTTGCTGTCACATCCATCTCATTAGACAAAAAATAAAAAAAGGTTAAATTTCGAGAAGCACCTGACCCTTTAGTTCCTTCCCTCTATACCATAGCGACAAAACTAACTAAATGACCATGCGACATGATAAGTATAAACAACACACGTTCGTTGCTCTCGCTTTGGAATCACGTGTACAAACCATACAATCCGGTGTCGTGTGAACTGTCTAGTCATCCTTGTTTATATAATAGTACGTGACCGGAAAAAGGGTTAGTCTATCAATACAGGACCGGCTATGCTACATGCTTCGTAGTACTTAACATCGGTGTTATCTTCATCTCATCTTGTTGCCCTATTCAAAAGGAAAGATTTACTAGCAAGACGTGTAATCAAACTTGCCAGATATGGCAAGATATGTGTGGCATAACTATCTGACCCGAATAATAATTCCAGCTTATAGTACATAAAACGTCGAAATTTAAAAACTAAAAATAAGTTAAGAGTCGACAGAAATACTTTTATCCGGTACTTGAGTTGTGTTTTTTTTTCTTCTTTTTTTTTGTCTTCATCCTTTAAAAGCAATTGCTATTTAGCAAATAGAAGTCAATGTTTATCCAGATACACTTTTATTGCACCGTATTCTTTGTCGAAAATAACATTAAAAACTAATTGTGTTTCATCAATAATTATTTTCTGAGCAGTACAACATTCAAAGAAGCTTCTCGCAGAGTTATTATATTTAAACTTCCAGCGTAAAATAATAACTAAGATAATTCGTAGTAACGCCTATCGGTTCTGCGTGTGAACAAAGAGAGAGAGCACACTTTTATTATTGAATTTCTTTAAATACACCTTTTTGTTATATTTCTATACATTAAGAAAACAAAATGTACAATCACAGTTTTAAGGGTGTGAAGTGCTCATACAGAAGACGCACCTAGAAGTGTACATTTAGATCCTTCGTAAGCACCTGTTACATAGTTTTATTTACTTACACAATTTTCTGCAAAGTTACGAAATTCTAGTTCAACAATTGTCACTATTTACTTAAAGAAACAAACAAAAAACGTTCTGTTTGATGACAGGTTATAAGTACCTAAATGTTGATATAACATTAACTTTTTAAATTTTATGTAATCTGAAAATGCACTAGAAAAGTTGTCGTACCCCGCTGGGACAGCGATAAGTCTACGGATTTACAACGCTAAAATCAATGGTTCAATTCCTCTCGGTGGACACAGCAGATAGCTCGATGTGGCTTTGCTATAAAAAAACAAACAGATACGGAAAAGGGGTCAGTGTGACCGAGTGGCTAGTGCTCTGGATTCGTAGTCAAAAAGTTGTAGGTTCGAAACTTGTCCCCCCTTCTCGACATTTTGTTGTGTCCTTGAGAGACTTTTTACTCCAAACTTACCCAGCTGTATAATGGGTAGCTGGGGCTAACCTGCGATGGAGTGGCATCCTATCCAGGGGAAATGTGTCACCAATTTCATCCGCTTGTGCCACATGAAACTAAAATTGATGAGAACGTTTTTAAAGGAACCATATTCCTGAAATGTACGAAGGAACGATAACATTTTTTTTAGATATCTTGCAACTGACATAAACCGACCCGATTACTTTCTTTTTAAAAAAATAAGAGAAAAATGGATGATAAATCTATATGTGAGCTAAACAAGCGGAGTTGAGAGAAAGACAACAAACATTAAACATTTTCAGAAGTTATCCATATTTACATGAGAACAAATTTCACAATTACGAGAATGTAGAAAGATTCCGTTTTATTAATGAAAAAAAAAATGTTCACTGTCAAATGACAACGTATAATAACCGAATATATTTCTCTGAAAAAAACAACTATTCATTACTTTTACAACAATCATATAGTTGAGGAATACAAATGTTCCATGCAAATGTAGATTTTATAAAACTATTTTATATTATATAATTAGAATTTAATATTTTAAATTCTATGTTTGCAACTTACTAATTGATATTCTATACTTACAGTTTACTATTTTTATTTTATACTTACAGTTTACTATTTTATATTCTATACTTACAATATACTCTTTTATATTTTATACATATAATTTATTATTTGATATCCTATGCTTACAATTTATTATTTTATATTCTATATCTATAATTTATTATTTTATATTCTATACTTACAATTTATTATTTTATATTGTATACTTATAATTTATTATTTTATATTGTATACTTACAACTTATTATTTTATATTGTATACTTACAATTTATTATTTTGTATTGCATACTTGTAAGTTATTATTTTATATTCTAAACTTGTAATTTATTATTTTATATCGTATATTTGTAATTTGAATATGAGATATTCACCTTCTCTTATAATGAAAACAAATGGATCGTGGGAAGCTAAAATTGATAACCAACAATTAGAATGTGTAGTTTTATATAGTTACATTTTTTAATGAAATAAATGTCTTTATTATTATAATAATTCATTTGGATTAGTCAGCAATAAGGTATGAAGCGCTAAAATTACTCGACAAAACAATTGGTTTTTCTGAACCCACAAATAACACCAGACTTTTGACTTACTATCCTATTTATAATAATAATACAAAAATAATTATTGTGTTCTTGTAACAACTGATTCTATTTTTTTTTTTTACTTTATGGAAGTATATATATAGCTGGTATGTTTTTGTATTAATTTATTCAAGCTGATTATAATAACAATGTTTCTTAAAGCAAGCGCAAAGTGTACATATTACCTAGAAAGGTTACTAAGTTACTCCTCTTATTTGTTTTTTTTTTTGTTATTTCATTTTCAAATAGGAGTAATAGGAAGTTTCTAGAACGCCAGTTGTGCGTTCAACAGCGGGGATCTTAAGTCAAGGGCACCTTCGCACAGCTTTTAAAATAAAGAATTTGTTCTATAAATAATTCATACAAGATTAAAACGTCTGCCCGACACGTTGGGAAGGAGTTGTGTGCGATTGTGCAAGATGAGTCTTCTCCAGATCCACAAGTAACCATGACATAGATGATGTAGGTGTTGGGAACTGGATCCGGGTCGAATGGATAAGGAGATCTTGACAGGATATTCGCAACGCAGCTGAAACTTAAGCCTTTTTTTTTCTATTATATCTTAATATTATTTCATACTTGGTATGATATTATTATTTTGTCCAGTATTCCACAATACAAAGTATTTGTGAATATCACGTATATCTTTATAGAACACTTGCTAGTACTATATTTACACTACTTGCTTTATTCAATAAAAAGAAGATAACAGCATTCCTGAAGCATCTTTCTAGAATAATATTTAAATATGAATCGTTGGTCATAATTCATTTTTAATTTTGTATGTTAGTTTTATGTCAAAGTAAAAAGCTTATTCTTCTTTAAAATGAAAAGTGATAATTATAGTATTTTGGCACTTGTGTATAAAGTTAAAATCATAAATAATATCCAACGTTAAACTGGTACACAATTAAAAACATTAATAAATAAATAAAATGTTTTTAATTGTGTACCAGTTTAACGTTGAATATTATTTATGATTTTAAATGAAAAGTGATAATTATAGTATTTTGGCACTTGTGTA
>NW_013666108.1:105547-106545 GCF_000517525.1 Limulus polyphemus | reverse complement strand
TCAACGTTAAACTGGTACACAATTAAAAACATTAATAAATAAATAAAATGTTTTTAAATGTGTACCAGTTTAACGTTGAATATTATTTATGATTTTAAATGAAAAGTGATGTTACTTTTCTTGTTGCAGTAATTGTTCGTATTTGTTTTCTGTACCAAAGACGAAGGGCTTACGTTTCAATCCTTTGTGTTAAAACTCCACTATCTGTTGCCTTTATATTTTCTCGCTCTGTATATCTAAAAAAAGAAGAAAAAGATATAGCCTACTGTTTTTTCACCCCTGGTGGCAAAAATGAGTAAACACCCCTTGGCTTCTGCCTTCCTGGTGTGAAATTGTTTCATCTATTATTGCTTTGTATTCAGTTTAGAATCAGCATAATAACGTTGTTACTTAGAACACTGTATGGAAATTTAAAATGTTCTATTAAATTTATGACTTATAACTGCGTGTTCGTGAATTATTATTATAGCCTTCAAACACTGTTTAGAAATTTTAAAAATAAGTTACAGCTGTTAGTAAGCAGCCACACCACTACAATATCGTACACTAAGACAGGTTGTCAGCATTTCTCATTTCAATGTAATAAGTTAAAACAAAATTCTAATGATTACTCTTTACTCAAATGTAACATGGTAACCCCAAATCTCTAGATGGGTAATGATTACCCAAAACTTCTGATGATTTCTATGTAAATTCTATCTGTTCTTAAAACATATTTTCCTAACCTATTTATGCATAAAAGTGCTTGTGGATCCACGACGTTATTAGTACAGGGTTCCCAATAACATTGCTTGTGGATCCACGTCGTTATTAGTACAGGGTTCCCAATAACATTGCTTGTGGATCCACGTCGTTATTAGTACAGGATTCCCAATAACCTTTGCTTGTGGATCCACGACGTTATTAGTACAGGGTTCCCAATAACCTTTGCTTGTGGATCCACGACGTTATTAGTACAGGGTTCCCAATAACACTGCTTGCGGATCCACGTCGTTATT
>NW_013666108.1:92250-104674 GCF_000517525.1 Limulus polyphemus | reverse complement strand
ACAGGGTTCCCAATAACATTGCTTGCGGATCCACGTCGTTATTAGTACAGGGTTCCCAATAACATTGCTTGTGGATCCACGTCGTTATTAGTACAGGGTTCCCAATAACATTGCTTGCGGATCCACGTCGTTATTAGTACAGGGTTCCCAATAACATTGCTTGTGGATCCACGTCGTTATTAGTACAGGGTTCCCAGTAACATTGCTTGTGGATCCACGTCGTTATTAGTACAGGGTTCCCAATAACATTGCTTGTGGATCCACGCGTTATTAGTACAGGGTTCCCAATAACATTGCTTGTGGATCACGTCGTTATTAGTACAGGGTTTCCAATAACATTGCTTGTGGATCCACGTCGTTATTAGTACAGGGTTCCCAATAACATACTAGACTCACAAAAAATGTAAACAAAAACACCATCATTATCGCAATTAATCCCACTTATAATGTTGGAGTTTCCATGCGTTTCATATCGAAAATAGGTGATTTCGCTCATTTTTTTAATGATTACTTGCACTGATTATTATAACAAATAAAAAAATTAATAACATTACTCAATATTATCTAATATGTTGATCCCACCCGTAGTGAACGATATAAAAAACATGTATGTAACTTAAGAGTTAAGCAATCTGCTAGCAGTGTGTTATTTCGATGAAACACGTTAGAAGGAAATTTTGACAATATATATTATAGCCCAGTGTGAAATGTTGAAGCAGTCTGTTAACAGTATTAGTTTCATTTCGACTTAATAAGTTAAAATACAATTATTACAGTATACTGCCTGCCCCAGTGTAAAATTTTATACCAAACTGTTAGTGTATACTTCTTTACTTCAGTGTAATAAATTAGACAAAAACTCTGAAACTACGTCCCATATTTCAGATTAAGTCTGATGTTAGTACTCTATCACTGTTTAATATGTTACAGCAGTCTAGTGACAGTACTATACGACTGTTTAAGGTGTAAAAACAAACATATTACAGTACTCTGTCACTGTTTAATGTGTTACAGCAGTCTGGTGACAGTACTATATCACTGTTTAAGATGTTATGGCAGTCTGATGGCAGTACTCTTTCACTGTTTAAGATGTTATGGCAGTCTGATGGCAGTACTCTATCACTGTTTAATATGTTACAACAGTCTGGTTACAAATACTATATCATTGTTTAAGATGTTAAAGCAGTCTGATGACAGTATTCTGTTACTGTTTAAGATATTAAAGCAGTCGGGGAACAGTATTCTGTTACTGTTTAAGATATTAAAGCAGTCAGGTGACAGTACTTTGTCACTGTTTAAGACGTTATAGCAGTATGATTACAGTATTGTATCACTGTTTAAGATGATAAAGCAATCTGATCACAGTACTATATCACTGTTTCAGATGTTAATGCAGTCTACTTACATTATACCCTACATCCATGCACAAGATGCCAAACAGTCTAGTGGCAGTATTGTACCCTTGTGCAATATATTAAAATAGTCTTCTTATGGTATATTCAAACCCAGTTCAATACGTTAAAACAATCTACTGACGCTAAACTGTACCCTAGTACCATACGTTAAAACAATCTACTGATGTAAACTCTACCCTAGTACCATATGTTAAAACAATATCCTGACGATAAACTATACCCCAGCACCATAAGTTAAAACAATCTATTGACGTTAACCTTTACCCCAGTACCGTAGTATAAAAAAGTCTAAAGACGCTATTATATTGTTTTAACTTATGGTGCTGGGGTATAGTTTAGCGTCAGGATACTGTTTTAACGTATGGTACTGGGGTAAAGCTTAACGTCAATAGATTGTTTTAACTTATGGTGTTGGGGTATAGTTTAATAGATTGTTTTGACTTATGGTGCTGGGGTATAGTTTAGCGTCTGTAGACTTTTTTAAACTACGGTACTGGGGTAAAGCTTAACGTCAATAGATTGTTTTAACTTATGGTGTTGGGGCATAGTTTAGCGTTTGTAGACTTTTTTAAACTACGGTACTGGGGTAAAAGTTAACGTCGACGTTAAGCTTTACCCCAGTACCGTATTTTAAAAAAGTCTACAGACGCTAAACTATACCCCAGCACCATAAGTTAGAACAATATATTGACGTTAAGCTTTACCCCAGTACCGTAGTTTAAAAAAGTCTACAGACGCTAAACTCTACCCCAGCACCATAAGTTAAAACAATCTATTGACGTTAAGCTTTACCCCAATACCATACGTTAAAAAAGTCTACAGACGCTAAAATCTACTCCATTACCATACATTAAAACACAGTGCTGGCTGTATACTATTTATCCCAGTACTATACGTTACATTAGTTTACTGGTAACAATACATGCTGCTAGTTGTATTCTGTTTACCACATATTAGTGGTAGTATACTGTATATAGGTGCCTCTAAAATAGTCTTCTGGCAGTTTGCTTTCTATTGCAATATCTTAAACTAAAAATATAACAGCTTATTCTGTAATACATGGCATAAATAATCAACAATTGGAGCCACAACACGATAAAAGTTGTAAATACATAAAACTGAATAAAATCATTGTAAGGACAAAGGATATTACAGTCAAACGAACATCATAGAGAACGTATATTTTCTAATACAATGCAACCATCTACTGGAGTACTCTCACTCTCGACCCCAGTGTAATACGTTAAAACCGTTTGCCAGTGTTCGCTATCCTTTAGAATAATTTGTTAAAACAGTTTACTGGCATACTCTTTACCCCAGAGCAATATGTTTAAGTCTCTCCTGGCATGGCATACTCTCTGTGTAACATGGCCAAACAGCTTGCTCTTCCTATAGTTTTCAATCCGCAATAAGTATTAGACCTATATTTTTTATGGTTATCTTTCTTCAAATACATCCCAAAGTTCATTGATGAATCAACGTGCAGTTCTAAAAAAAATCATCTAAAATATTGAGACATATCGTCAATACTAAAAGGTGAAGAAGTAATAGCTTGGGACTGAAATATTATTCATTTTGTAACAAAACATAGTTTGTTATGTTACTATAAATACTTGGAGTTGAGAGCGGTTTAGACTGCACGAAAGTAGATCACTTTAGCCTAACAACCAAAATAACTCGAAACACGCTGTGCTTGAATTGATGTCATGTGAAACTTTCCTTCGCAATGGTTATTTTAAACATAATAAAAAATTATCACGAAAAATAACTTCCATTCCATTAAAAGTATAAAAATGAAATCTCTCTGGACGACGCACATCTAGGCCTTGGACCAGACTCGAGATCAAAGGTTTCTATTTTTTCACTAGTGCTTCTGCGACTAGATTTAACAAGTATAGTTTAAGACTAGTTATTACGCAACTTATCATACGTTAAACATCATTTATCATCCGCGTATATAAGATTAAAGGTCTTTTACCAATGTGTGTCACACACTTATTTTTTCAATCGTTCCGCCAAAGTAGTTTAATTGATAACCGATAGGTGGTTTTTAGCCACCTTTCAAGGCGGGTACATCGCTCCATACACTCAATGATCACGTGACATGCAATGTGTCAAGCAGACTGTATGTTACTGGATGTGTTTATGAGAAAGATTGAATGAAAGAAATAACGTGTTGTCCTAGATATGTACACAGAACCAGAGCGTAACAGTTTTTACCTCCTCGGCTGTAAACAGATTATAAACACCAGGTTATAACTATTAATCAAGTTATTTTGTTACCCATAAACCTAAACGAATGCTATCTTAGAGACACAAGCAAAGTAATACAATATTAAGCAGTCGGATTTAAACTGTCTACAATAGTGTTTTGCATATAGTGATTTTAGGCACATTTAAAAGACGAAAGAGTACTCTATACCCACATAACAAAACGAACAAATATTCCAATGAACTACAGATGTTATACATCAAGGTTTCTGATCATATACCAAATTAAATCTTAATTAAGCCTAATTCTATGATGCACATTTTTATGATTAATTATTACTACAATACCACTCGCTTGATGAAACTCCAATTACGGCACCTCTTGATTTAATTGTCCTAGCAATATGAATTAATTAATTGTAACTGCAGTACCAGTGCTTTGTTAAACTTTCGTTACAGTATCACCTGATTTAACCGTTACTGAAGTATCATTTTACTTAAATGTCACTGCAGCAACACTTGCTGTACTGTTACTAGAATACCCTCCAATTTAATTGTTGCTGCAATACTACTTGACTTTCCTGTCGCAGCTGTACCATTTACGTAATTATCACTGTAGTACCACGTGACGTAATTGTTGACTTAAGTGTCACAACAGTGCTACTTGACTTAATTATCACTGCAGTTCCAATTGACGTAACTGTCACTATAGTGCCGCTTGACTTATTTAATTGTCACTACATCATTACTTGACTTAATTGTCACTGCAGTACCACTTGACGTAATTGTCACTGTAGTACCACTTGACTTAATTGTCACTGCAGTACCACTTGACGTAATTGTCAGTGTAGTACCACTTGACGTTATTGTCACTGCAGTACCACTTGACGTAATTGTCAGTGTAGTACCACTTGACGTTATTGTCACTGCAGTACCACTTGACGTAATTGTCAGTGTAGTACCACTTGACATAATTAACACTGAACAACTACTTGACTTAATTGTCGCTACAGCACCATTTGATGTAAACACCTATAAAGTACTACTTGGCTAAGCTTTCATTGTAGAATTGCTTGATTAAACTGTCATAATAGTCCTAAATGCACTGTAAACCAGGAGATACATCATTTTCTGCTTAGTGGTAGATTTTACTTAGAAGTATATATTATCCTTAAAGAATTTAACTTGACAATAAAATTGAAGTTTTTGTTTGGATTGAATTTCGCGCAAAGCTACACCAGGGCTATCAGCGCTAGCCGTCCTTAATTGAGAAGTGTTAGGCTAGAGGGAAGGTAGCTAGTCATCACCACCTACCACCAATTCTTCGGCTACATTCGGACACATTATAACGCCCACATTATAACGGCTGAAAGGGCGAGCATGTTTGACGGAACGGGGATTCGAACCCGCGACCCTCAGATTGCGAGTCGAGCGTCCTAACCACCTGGCCATGCCGGGCAAAATTACAGTTAAAATAGCAAAGTATAACTGAAAAACGTACTGTTGAAGTAGTTTGTATTACAAACCAACTAGAAAATGTCCTTGGCAATGCCAGTATTAAAAGGTAAAGGGTCGTAACACACGAACCGTTCATCCGATGCAAAGGTACCCGCGCTATGCCTAGTATTAAATGTCACTTTCATTTGGCGCAACAAAGCCGTGAATTGAAATGATTGTCGAACTCAGACAGCGAACCATTCATCCGATTGTTTAACCATTTAAACTCTATGGGCAGATTCCAAAATTCAACGATTACATTTAGCACTGGTGTGTTCTGTTCCTAAGGTTAACTTTTGTGATCGTTAATTTCCGGTGCTGCTTCAAAGTTCGTGCAATACACTCGAAAGCCTGTTTGTAGTTAAGCACAAAGCTACACAATGGGTAGCACATCACGGGTATCGAAACCCGGCTTCTAGCGTTGTAAGTCCGCAAATATAACGCTGTGCCACTGGGGGGCTCGAAGGCCTGAAGGAGCGTTGAAATTGAAAAATTAAAAATGGCAGCTTTTTTTTTTTGAGAGAGAGACGTAACTCTTGCGATAGGTGACTTACAGTTTACTGTAAATGTACATATACCATTTTTTATTTTCAAATAAATCACTGTAATACGAAAACTATATCAAGTCTGACAAAGAGCAGTTGTTCGTACTGTCACTAGGTAAAATAAATTCGTTTCTATTTCAATTGTGCGAATTCCAATTCTTCTGAAATAAATACTTTTTGCCCGACGTCCATCTTGGAAACACCAACAAAGTCAATAAAGCGTTACAAATTTGCAGTCGTCGTTGAACTAACCGTGACGTCATGATAATTCCAACGCTGATTAGTGTTATTGAACTTTTGCACTGCGCCCTCTCTATTGTCTTTTCTTTTTTTGTGTGTGTGGAGTCTAACTGAGTAGCTCTTGTAAATTTAATCGACATTGGTCCAGTCAGTTACTTACAACTAATCGAGACTGACAACTCTGTTTGTTGTATATATATATACATCAGGTATTAAAGTCATCATCAAGAGTGCTTGAAATAAGTTAAGAATCAAGCAGTATTTTATTCTGGCTGTGCCTTTTTATGTGCCGCCCAGTGGCTCAGCTAAAAACCGGGTTTCGATACCCATGCACAGATAGCCCAATGTGTGACTTTATGCTTAACTAAAACAAACAAAGACATTTTAATTCTAGTAATAACTGACCTTATAACATCAAATTTGTTTTTCTTTAATTGGACTTTCAACGTTTCGCATTACAGCTTCTTTAGGAGCGTTTCACTAAAACACAAACCATAACTGACAGTACAAAGCTTCAATTGAATTTACATGGTAAATCAGTATTAGAAACCATTACAAGAAAACATTTTGAAACCGGATTACATGCCTTTAAAAGTCTGATTTTTGCTAGAAAAGTTCGGAAGTAATTTCGTCAAGTAAATCATTATTAGAAACCACAAGATAGAAATATCTTTTGCTCTTTTTAAAAAGTCAGATTTTACTTGAACACCCATAAAATTTTAAAATTTAAAAAAAGGGTATAATTTGATTTCTTATCAAATTATACACACAGTAGAATAACTTATCTTTCAATTTTATAGCTTTTTAAAACTATCCTTCACGTTGCACCAAAACCCAACTAACTTATAAAGGTCAAGGTCCCATACCGTCAGAAAGTTAGTAGAAACTCGAACACTTCCGAAACTTTGTGGTAGGTTCCCTGTGGTCAAAACAGGAAAAGTAAGAACATGCTGTCATGAGGGTGTGGATTTTAAGTCATGCTGTGAGGTATGGTTCAATGGCCTAATACCTGAGAATCTTCGGGTCACCTAGTCCCCCCCCCCCCCCAACTAGAGCACTACAATTCTCTTTCACTGTCATCTAGATATTTAAGTTTTCAGAAACTGTTGGTCAATAACCTAATGGTGAAAGACCCGGAAGAAATTGGCCAGAAGGTCACGATTTAATTAAAACTCTTGAAGGATATAAGGTTTACATACTTGTTTGCAATTGTTTTGCATAATGGCTTTATGAGTCGAGAGTGAGTGCTTATTCCTTTGGGGCAGAAAGTTAATGAGGGAATTTCGAAATTCTAATGTAACCTGCAAATCTCAACCATAATGGAATAAAGCTAGAATTTCTGGGAAGAGATGGGTGTAATCTTGTTGCGCAACCTGCGAAAATGTTGTATTCAAAAATAAAAGTACAACAATCTTTTAAATATATTCATAATTTTGATGTAACCTGCAAATCTCAACCATAATGGAATAAAGCTAGAATTTCTGGGAAGAGATGGGTGTAATCTTGTTGCGCAACCTGCGAAAATGTTGTATTCAAAAATAAAAGTACAACAATCTTTTAAATATATGCATAATTTTGATGTAACCTGCAAATCGCAAACATAATGGAATAAAGCTAGAATTTCTGGGAAGAGATGGCTGTAATCTTGTTGCGCAACCTGCGAAAATGTTGTATTCAAAAGAAAAGTATAACAATCTTTTAAATATATATGCATAATTTTGAATCTTAAAATAAGAATAACGCTATCGACAAAGAGACGAATGAATTCAAATTCGATTCAAATTTTTCTTCATTGCCCATTCAAGCCGTCTCCAACCATTATTAGACGAATGAATTGTCATCCAGTAAGAGAAACCGAAAAGCAAATAATCTCAGTATAAATCCAAATAATTTTGTACTTTAAAATACAAATAAGTGAAGGACTGGTACTGCCTGTCTAAAAACAGGGTTGAGGGTTGCCGGGTTACATTTTCGATAGTGTAAGGTTCTACGAAATGATCCGTAACTATAAAAATGAAAATTTTTTGTTGATTTTGTTCATTCGGTGATTAGAAAAAACTTTTTGAATTTAGTTTCTAAACATAAAATTTTGTTTTACAAGATGATCTCGATTACTAAATGATATGTGCTTAGAAGGGTCCTAATTATAGTGTTGGCCCAGGACCCTATATTTCCCTTCCAGTACTGTGAGGGTTATCATTACGGTTTTACATTAGGGCCCCATATTTCCCTTCTAGGCCTGGGTCAGAATACGGGGATTGAAAGTTATCTTTCCCAAAACCCCAAATCAGAAGAATGCCATGTTACAAAAACCAAAACAACAATTACTTTACAACGTAAAGTCAGCCGAAGTTCACAAAACATAAATCGAAACTCTAGAAATTGAAAATGGAATTTTCATCCTGAATAGCACTTTATGCGCGCGTAGGCTAAACGGCCAGTTCAAAGAACCCTAACGGTTCAGGTATCATTTTAAACTAATAACCAGAGGAAAGACAGCCAGCAGCATCCGTCGTCACATGGTCTTTGTTCGACTCTTTTAAAAGAATAACGGGATTGAATGTCACTTTTATAACGCGCCCACGACAGGACCCTTAGAAGTACACGGACATCAGTGGCCCAGTGTTTAAACTGTTAGTCTGCCGATTTGAAAGTCCTTGGTTCACATCCCGTTGCGATATAAATAGTGAACTCCTCACTTTGAGACCAAGTAGCCTAATAGTTGGCAGTAAATGCTGCCTGTTGATTAGCTTCCTTCTAGTTTTTCAGATCAAAATTAGGTACGGTTACTACAAATATCCCTTGTGTAAGTTTCCGCGAATATCCAAAACAAACCTATTGAGCTGCAGTCTGGCACACTAAACACTCGACCACGCCTGGCCCGGTCACTGTGGGCGAGGGTCATTATATAGAAACCAAAACGCCAATCTTCTAGAATCCAAACAGAGATGAAAATTGTAGAACAGTAATTAAAACGTTACTACCCTAAGACCCTAAATGTAGATAAAGTTATCAGCAAAGAGATGGAAACATTTGCACTCCAGATCCCAAAGTACACAAAAAGGATCATAAAAATTGTAGAACAGTAATTAAAACGTTACTACCCTAAGACCCTAAATGTAGATAAAGTTATCAGCAAAGAGATGGAAACATTTGCACTCCAGATCCCAAAGTACACAAAAAGGATCATAAAAGAGAGAAATGTAAATTTGGTCCTTTTCACGTGAAAACTTTAAGTGTAAACAGGATTTTTAATAAAATCAACCACGATAGTGTTTTAACTAACCTCTTCTGAAAACATTATGGTCTTTAATTACAACACACTATTCGTGAACTTTCATAATACATATGCTTAATCTTTTAGTATTTCGTTAAGCCTACTTTACATCAGAGCTTAAAAAGTAAATCTGGTATATGTTTGTAAAATGTCATGATTTCTATATGCATAATGTCATTTTTTTTACATATAAATTCCACGTTCAGAGTAATAAGAAGAGAAATCGAAAAATAATCTATACCATTAAGCATAGTAGGGTAACTAATTTGAATAGTTAGAAACGGATAGACTATACAAAACAGCTTGTGCTCTAATAATCCCGATAAAACTTGGTTAAGGAGATAGGCTGAAGAGTAAGTCATAACCATAGTCTGTAAATACAAGTTTTACTTGTCAAAAGGATTTACATAAATATTAAGGAGATCAAAAACTCTACTTCCGTGAAAGCCACATTTCTGTCATTCCCTTCCAGCTACAGTAACATAAAATAAGCTACTGAAGGGCGTTGTACTTCTCACCCCACAAGAATTCCCCCAGCAAACATGCTATGAGAACTATTTCTCTAATCACATCTTAAGGCTAGTAACAAAACATTACGTGATTTGTTTTTAAAGAATCTTAATTTTTTAGTAGATACGTCATCTAACAGACATTTTAATAAAACATGACAGATAAGTGACGTAACAGAAGTGAAACATGTGTGTCTAGAAATACAAATATTAAACTCTGTTAAAGAAACACATGAGCACTTGATAGAGACTCGAGCATTTCTAGTTTTTATTTTCGAATTTGAAACAAACTTTTATCTTGTCATTACTTCAAAGCTGTTATTTTTGTACTTGAAAATGTTTGTTTTAAGTGTGTTAATCTATCGAAGTTTCATGAAGATAATTGTTAATAAGGTTTTTTTTTAGAGCTTCACATGCTTTAGGATTTCAAAGGTATTGTTAATATGTTTTGATTTATGAAAAAATGGTTAAAAAAATTTGTCTAGGTTTCTATGGAAAGTTATTCTAATTCGATGAAAGGAAGTACTCTGTCGTAATTAAAAGTAAACTTGATAATTCGGAGTAAGATTTGATGAAAGTGCAACGTTTCACCAGGTTAACCTGGCATCATCAGGTACATCAACTAACTTGGTGAAACGTTGTACTTTCATTAAATTTTGCTCTGTTTATCCGAATTATCAAATTTACTTTTTGTTATTCTAGTGGTTTTCCAAATAGTAGGTGAAGCAATGAGGTTTTTTTTAAAGCATTAGTATTCATTACATGTTATGCATGCCTTGTAGCGGAAAATGTATTTTCAGTTCCATCACACAGCCTGAAATTAGAGCTTTAGTGAACAGTTGTATCTAATTTTTTCTATCCATTGAATATCTTTCAAAAACCCTCACAAACATTGCAACGATATGATTGTAATGAGTTTATATTAAATTTGCTAAAATTATTGAAATCACCAATAGGCGCTACATGCAATATCAAATCTGTTAAAAAATATTAAAACACTTGTTCACCTGAACGACACCTTGTGTACACAATGAGTTAAATGATTTGTTCAAAGATCCCTATGGTTCAGGCACGGCTGTTCTTAATTTTAAAACGTGAACCAGATAGAAGGCATATAACATTTACCGCTTGAAGCGGCTACTCCTAACCGAACAGTGGGATTGACTATTACTTTTATAATGCATCCACAGCTGACACTGCGAAACGTTTTGATAGTACCACGACTCGAATCTGAGACCCTCGATCCTGCGTCCGCTACGCTAACCACTAGGTGACATTCGGCTTCTTTTCGACATACTTATTAATTTTTCAATTTTTCTTACAAATAAAAACTATCAAGTCTTCAGAAGTGGAGGTAGAAATAAATATTGTTCAAATAAGTTCACCGCTGTGCTTGTGCTTTATGTCTTGGAAAGATAATTATTCTAAATAAATATGTTGCAGATAACTAACAAAATATTTATATCAAAGTGAACACATCCAAAACTATGGGAGGTTAGAAAAGCGACCCCTATAAATAACATGAATAATCACATATCTTTTTTTATTCAACAGAGGGCCCTGATAATGATGCTTAATTGTTATAAAAGCTTTACAGCGATAAGTTTTGTACGAAAGTCATTGGAAAATCAGGTTGTAAAGCAGAAACATTCTGGGAAATAATTTCGCGTTAATATGCGGAAAACTGCCACAAAGGGTGTCGGCTTGAAATAATTAATTAAGAAACGATTTATTTTTATTCTATGTGTTTCATTAGATGATTTTTAAGTATCAATATGTACAGCAGTGTTATATCTTTATTATGATATAAACTTGATAAAATCATGAGACGCTAGAAACATAAATGTTTCACTGGACGGCGCTGGTTGCTTATTTATGCGCACTAAAATTATTAGTTTGTGCGTATTTTTTATTTCCGCTCAAAGTTTCAACGAATAGTGGGATTGATCGTAATATTATAATGCCCCACAGATGAAAGGGCGAGCATGTTTGGTGGGAGGGAGATTCGAACGCACTACCCTCAGATTGCGAATCAAGCTCCCTAACCACCTGGTTATTATTACGTAGTTAAATATCAAATTGTTGAAAGATTAGAATGAGCTTGAAAATCATGCTATTGACACAATATTTCTGGTGCAATTCTAGAATTAATAAAAGATGAGTGAAAGTGAACTTTAAGTTTCGAAATTTTCTTAAAGAAATAAGTTTTGTAATGATCATGTATCTTTGAAATTATTATTTAACGCGGTAAACCGTGGAACTTTCTTTTACTTCTCGTTATTGACAACATAAAAGTAAAACTAATAGATTCGATTCACAGTATCTGGAAAATCAATGGTTATGTCTTAAAAGATACTTCGCTCATAGTTGCAAAATTTTATTTATTTTCTAGTTCAATATTGAATTGGTGTATTATTTCGACCCGTCATGGCCAGGTGATCAAGGGCACTTGACACACAATATGAAGGTTTGAATCCCCATCCCACCAAACATGCTCGCCCTTTGAGCCGTGGGAGCGTTATATTATGTAAGTCAATCCCACTATTCATTGGTAAAAGAGTAGCCCAAGAGTTGGAGGTGGATGGTGATGACTAGCTGCTTTCCCTGTAGTCTTTCACTGCTAAATTAGGGACGGCTAGCGCAGATAGCCCTAGTGTAGCTTTGCGCGAAATTCAAAACAAACAAATCGTATTATTTTGATATGAATCGTTCGCTACAGATCATACAAAA
>NW_013666108.1:86801-91250 GCF_000517525.1 Limulus polyphemus | reverse complement strand
AAAAAACCAACTTCGAAGAGCGATCTACTCCAAGTTTTGAAGCAAGAGTGGGCGAAAATCCCACAATCTAAAGTTGACGAGATGATTCTCACGATGTCCCAAAGGATCAACGAACTCCACGTAGCGAAAGGAAGATCTACTAGATATTAATTAAATTATAAATATATCAATTCATGTGAATATGACTGAAAATTTAAATTTTTTCTGAAAAGGTGGTGTCTATTTACTTGTGACCACGCTGTGTATTCCATACTTTCAAGTCAATTTCTCTGAATTTTATCTTTTAAAAGGAAAGTAAGATTACATCCAGATGAGTGATCTTTGAAGTTTAGAAAACCGAAAATAATATAAAAGAGAGAGAGAAAAAAAACAAACAGAAGAGTTTATTGAAAATGTAGTGTTTTGTTATTTGTATCCTAAGGTTATATATGGTTGGCATACAGTTTATCAATGTACAGTTGTGGAATATTGTTCCAAATGTACTGAAAGATGAATTCCTGCTGATAACTCGGGTTCCTGAGAGAATACCTGTAATTGTCAGCAGTGAGGGTGCCATCAATCTTGTGTAAATCGCCGTCCATACTTGATTATAGACATACGTTGCTATAATACCATTCTCATATCCGCAGTTGAATAAACGCGTTGATTGTTGGCGAGCAAGTCAAACATGGGTTCACTTGCAAAGAGTACATGTCTCCAGATTTCTTTCATTCCACTATTAATAGTCCGATGTCCATTTTGACTTCTTGGTTGGGTTAACACACCCATTGAGGTCACTACATGCTAATGTGTATAACGAGTTTACATTCACATCTGTTTTTTTTTGTTTTTTTTTTTACAGGAAAGTCAAAGTAAGATCTGTAATCGGCTGTCGTCTTCCTCACAAACAGCCTACACTGAAGAGTTTCGGTTTTCTACATCGACCATTTCAGGTATCAATAATGACAGCTTCAGTTACCCTTTTTACAGTCTTGCATACATGTCCTACTAATACATGGAGTCTTGCTGCAGTTTTCGCATGACCAGCTCAAAACTTTGATTTCTACACTCTTGTCTTGCGGTGTTTTAGTCCTCAGAGATATGACTGTAATGGAAATCTGGCAATAGTATCACTGCTTGTACTTTTATAATATTTATACTGATGTGGCACTTTCTTATTGGCTGTATAACAATCAATCATAATGAATTATATGAACACGTGATTGTATTCTGGTGCAGCTCAGTTTCATAATAAAAATGAGTTGTTACAAAACTGTTTGACTTGGGCCCGGCATGGCCAAGTGGATAAGGCACTCCACTCGCAATCTGAGGGTCGCGGGTTCGAATTCCTGTCCCACCAAACATGCTCGCCCTTTCAACCGTGACGGTCAATCCCACCATTCGTTGGTAAAAGAGTAGCCCAAGAGTTGGTGGTGGTTGGTGATTACTAGCTGCCTTCCCTCTAGTCTTACACTGCTAAATTAAGGACGGCTAGCGCAGATAGCCCTCGTGTAGCTTTGCGCGAAATTCAAAAACAAAACTGTTTGACTTTTATATCCTTTTCATCACTTTTCCGGAATAAACGTATATTTGTTAAAAACAAATTTTAGCAAGAATGACGCAGCTGTAAACAAAGGTTATCGATAACAAAATAATGTTTCAAAATAACTTAAAATGCAATATAATACTTAACTTTAGTTAAATAAAAATGACATTTGTTTTTAAACTTTGCAAAACAGCCTGGAGGGTTGAAACCATACTTACAAAAAACGACTAATCACACTCCCGAGAAAATATTAAATATTTGTTTTTTATGTTAAGTTATTAATGAAAATATTTTCTTAAAACGGAATATTTTAGTTGTAATAGTAAATTTGTCAAAAGAAAAATTTCATAAAAAGAGATGTGTATCCGTCAATAAATAAAGAATGGAAATATACGTATAGCTCTGGCAACTGAAAAAAATCCAATCTTTTTCTAAGAAATGGATATCTGTCACAAAAGGATAACGTTTTGTAACAAAGATCGTTCTGTCAGTAAAATAGTTTTAGCGACTACGATATATATCTTATGACAAAACCTTTTTAACAACAATGTTTTGCATGGTAATAAGGTAAATTTCATAAGCAGTTTTACTAACAATGGTACTCCTAAAAGTATAGAAGTTTTACTAGCAACGGTATATCTATAAACAAAGATATTTTACCAATAACGGGGTATTTTTCAACAAAGCAATTTTTGTTGCAATGGTATTTCTATAAAGAAAACAATTTTATCAACAATGGTATATGTATAAACAATAAATACATCTGATTTGTCAACAATGGTACAAGATGGATAAACATAATTTAATAATACGAATATATTTATCACATAAACAATTATATATATATAAATATATGAAGTGATATTTTTCCTTATAGTTTGTAAGAAAGGGAAAAGTTTTTTTCTGCCAACAAAGCAGTTTTATCAACATCAGTACACCTGTAAAGAAATAAGATTAAAAAATATATATATTTGTTATTAAATTAAACTTGGCAATGAAAATAATGACTACATTTTAATAGCAAGATAAATCATTCAAAGGGAAATATTCCGAAACAAAGGTTTATTCGTCAAAAATAACTAACTAACTAAATAAAAACAAAATTACAGCTCATTTATTTTACTAGCAAAAGGACATTCGTTAAAAAATAACAATGTTATGTAATAAAAGTGTTTCTGTTAACTTTCTTTTTATATATTTTATGATAAAGTCTGTTAATTGACAAATATACGCATATTAATAAGACAATTTTAGTAACGTATTTCTATCAATATCGCATCTTTAAAAGGTACATAATGTGAAACAAGGCGAAGCCTAAATCCGAATACTCTAACCTGTAGTCCTTCCTCCCTGGAGATAGTTTAAAAAATCTGAAGTGATGATTTCATATGAAATAGATTTAGACACAATAGAGATCTTATATATTTATTCCTTATCTACTTAAAGATGGGATATTTTCGCATTGACCTTCTTAAGCCTCGTTTATAATTTATCTTCTGTCAGTTAAGTATTTATCCCTGTAATCTCAAATCGACATTTGGGTCAATGCTGAACCCATAGCTATAGTCGATGTGACCAGTCAAAGATTGTGAGATTGAAGCTTAATCGTGTATGTGAGCGTGCGGAGGAGAAGAATAACTTTACAATTAAATTTGAAAACATGATAAACCAATGTTAAATAGTATTAAGAATACCCCAGAGGATGTCCCCTCGTGGCACAGTGGCATGTCTGCGGACTTACAACGCTAGAAACTAGGTTTCGATACCCAAGGTGGACATATCACAGGTAGCCCATTGTGTAGCTTTGCGCTTAATTACAAACAAACAAAAAAATCACAGAGTATACTTTATTAACCGCGGTATAACGGTTTATAGAATGGCTCTGAGTTTTTTGGTTTTTTTTAAGTACAAACTTTTAGCTCATATCTCCGTCATCTCTTGACCGATTTGAGATAAAATTACAGTTTTTCGATTGATGTATTTGACCACGCTCAAAGTCTCATAGATTAATTTACTCTAATCCTGCCTAAAATGATTTCAATTTGAGGGTAGGCTGGTAGAGACCCTGATGAGTAATAAATTCGAATCGGATATATGCGCGCCTCACGTTTGGTATTGCTGGCGCACAAAAATATAGCTAATAAAAAGAATAAAATGTTTGAGAGATTAATTTACTCTAATCTTGCTTAAAAGAATTTCAAGTGCCGCAGCTATTGAGGATTCCCTCTTGCTTATAATACATCTTATTCGGGGGAAGGAACTACGATCAGTAAAGTGTCCTTTCAACATGGAAAATATTCCCAGGAAACTTACTTATCCAAAAACAATACAAATCAACTGTCAGATGTAATAGATATTCTTCTTGAACTATTCTCAAACAGATCACAAGTGAAGTAGGTCTAATAAGTTTATTGATTTCTACAAGCAACCGCATAGAACCATCAATAACAATATTGTTTATAAGCAATAGCATACAACTATCAACAACAATATTGTTTATAAACAATAGCATGCAACTATCAACAACAATATTGTTTAAAAACAATAGCATACAACTATCAACAATAATATTGTTTACAAACAATAGCATGCAACTATCAACAACAATATTGTTTATAAACAATAGTATACACCTATCAGCAATGTATATAAACAATAGCATACAACTAACAATAACAATATTGTTTATAAACAATATCATACAATCATCGATAACATTTTCTATTAGCAACAGCATACAACTGTCAAAAACAATATTGTCTATAAGCATCAGCATACAATTATCAACAAAAATATTTTCTCTAAGCAACAACATACAACTGTCAACAAAATTATTGTCTATAAGCAACAGCTTACAACTATCAACAACAATATTTTCTCTAAGCAACAACATACAACTATCAACAAAATTATTGTCTATAAGC
>NW_013666108.1:76279-85801 GCF_000517525.1 Limulus polyphemus | reverse complement strand
TCAACAAAATTATTGTCTATAAGCAACAGCTTACAACTATCAACAACAATATTTTCTCTAAGCAACAACATACAACTATCAACAAAATTATTGTCTATAAGCAACAGCATACAACTGTCAACAACAATATTTTCTCTAAGCAACAACATACAACTTTCAGCAACAACATACAACTATCAACAAAAGTATTGTCTATAAGCAAAAACATACAACTATCAACAACAATATTGTCTATAAGCATCAGCATACAACTATCAACAACATTATTGTCTATAAGCAACAACATACAACTACCAAGAACAATATTGTCTGTAAGCAACACCACAGAACTACCAAGAACAATATTGTCTGTAAGCAAAACCATAGAACTACCAAGAACAATATTGTCTATAAGCAACAACATACAACTATCAACAAAAGTATTGTCTATAAGCAACAACATACAACTATCAACGAAATTATTGTCTATAAGCAACAGCTTACAACTATCAACAACAATATTTTCTCTAAGCAACAACATACAACTATCAACAAAATTATTGTCTATAAGCAACAGCATACAACTATCAAGAACAATATTTTCTCTAAGCAACAACATACAACTATCAACAAAATTATTGTCTATAAGCAACACCTATCAACAACAATATTTTCTCTAAGCAGCAACATACAACTATCAACGAAATTATTGTCTATAAGCAACAGCTTACAACTATCAACAACAATATTTTCTCTAAGCAACAGCATACATCTATCAACAACAATATTTTCTCTAAGCAACAACATACAACTATCAACAAAATTATTGTCTATAAGCAACAGCATACAACTATCAACAACAATATTTTCTCTAAGCAACAACATACATCTATCAACAACAATATTTCCTCTAAGCAACAACATACAACTATCAACAAAAGTATTGTCTATAAGCAAAAACATACAACTATCAACAACAATATTGTCTATAAGCATCAGCATACAACTATCAACAACAACAATATTGTCTATAAACAACAGCATACAACTATCAACAACATTATTGTCTATAAGCAACAACATACAACTACCAAGAACAATATTGTCTGTAAGCAACACCATAGAACTACCAAGAACAATATTGTCTATAAGCAACACTATACAACTATTAACAACAATATTGTTTATAAACAATAGCAAACAATCATCAATAACATTTTCTACAAGCAACAGCATACAACTATCAACAACAATATTGTCTATAAGCAACAACATACCACTATCAACAACAATATTGTCTATAAGCAACAACATACCACTATCAACAACAATATTGTCTATAAGCAACTGCATACAACCAATAATAACATTTTCTATAAGCAACTGCATACAACCAGCAACGACAATATTTTTGTGTGGAATAGCATTCAAGTATGAACAGCAATATTTTTTAATTATGCTGGATATCAATAGGATAGTTTACTACTTTTTTTTTTTAGTTTTCTTTTATCACACAAGCTGGTGATCGTATTATCCAATGCTTAAAAGTTTTGCAGTTCATCATAAGGATAGGGTTGGGGGGGGGGGATGAAAACCATTACGTGACATTCGCTATAAATCTAAGCCAATTCTGTGCAAATATATAAAACACTTGAACTATCATATAATTGCAAAGAAGAGAAAACGGTACAGCCTTTGATAAGTTATATTGAATAACAAATAATTATCCATGTTTACATGATCCTGGCCGTGTGAAAGCTATATTATCATGTGTATGGAGAAGGACATATATTGTAAGAAGAATTTAAAAAAGAGAAAATACTTTGTTTTTACAAAAAGGTGTGAAAAAAATGAGCTAACCCCATTTCTAGCGCTTTTAATGGGGATTTTACTGTTGTAAGTGGGCACTAACTTTATATCCTAAACAATATGCGAATTTCTGAAAAGGACTAATATCAGCTTGAGTTTAATTAGTAAATAATGATATGTTGTACGTACGAGGTTATTAAAATAAGCACTCTAGAATGTGGGATTTTAACATATCCAATGACGTATATTTCATACCAATAAAGCATAAACAATAAAATAAATTTAACAAACAACAATTTAATAAATTAGTTTCAGCACATTGCAAAATTATTTTTCTGACTGAAGATGCTAAAAATATGCTTTTAGACAAACCAACTTCTATAGACAAAACAAAATGGTTGACTATTTTTCACGTTGTTGAAGCATTAAACACAATATCCACAAAACATCATTTTAAGCTGTTAATTCATGATGATTGAAATAAAAAATTCCCACCAGTATATTTTCTTACAAAATGGGATAAATTTTACAATAATGTTGTATAAAACTTAACCGTGTACATTTTGTTAAGTACTAATGAATTAATAGAATTTAGGCTGTTTTCTGTTCTCAGGCTGTCTCACAGCGATAGTGTGAAAGTAACATACACGTGGCGCCGTCTATTAGCAAAAGAAGCTATTTAATACAAGAATCAAAGTTAAATGTAGCTTCTGACGGTGCTATTCATTAGTTTAGCTCTCGACTCGTGATCTGCAGGTCTCAAATTCGAATCCCGATCACCGAAAATACTTACCCTTTCAGCCATAGGGGCGTTATAATGTGACGGTTAATATCACTAGTTGTTGGTAAAAGAGTAGCCCAAAAGGTGGCGCTGAATGGTGTTGGCTTCCCTCTAGTCTATCTCTGCTAAATGCCCTCGAACAGCTTTACGCGAAATTCAAAACAAACCAAACTTTCAAACTGAAATAACTGGTGCAAACAAAATAACAATTCCTGAGAGAGAGAGGATGTCAACGGTGAACCTGACCTTCCCTGGTCCAAAACATGGATCGAATCCAGATGAAGAAGAAATGACTGAGTCATAGTTTTCAACAGTACAAAACAATTAGCATGCTTAATTACATTTCTATCTAAAATGGATATTGCAATTAGCTTATAAATTTTCCAAAGTTATAGTTCCCAGATTTAAGAATAGTGGATAACACCAGAGTCCATATTTTATTTATCACGATTTAACATAATGGAAACGACTTCGAACCTTCTTCTGTGCATTGGTTCATTAACCAATTGGCTTTCAAGTTTGGGCCTAGAGTGCAACAATTTGAAGGGCGCATCTTAGGGGAAAATGCATTAAAAATAAATTTAAACTTATAATAAAAACAAATTTCCATCCATTGCATTTTAATTTATTGTTGTTTCCGTGTTGATGGATAATTGACAATATTATATTATTCTGTTAAACATTTGTTACTATTAAACCAGAGGTTTAATTGCTTCACAAAAAATATTTAATAAATATAGTTATTAATGGCAATTAAAAGCGTTTGTTTATAAAGTTTGTCAATGTGTTTTTTCTATTTTATCTCATTTCTCATGTCATTTGCTGATGGGTATGTTATAACGAAATTTGTATTATTTTATTTTACAAAAATTGAAATCATCGTGAAGTGAATTATATGTACTTTAAACTCTTCATAGAGAAATTAAAACATCTTATGCAATCAGTCTTGGTCGTTTTCCTTATACGTAGCAAAGAAAACAAATAACATAAACATTCTTAAATTAACCTTCTTTATAGACTAACAAAATGCAGAGTTAGCTCATTAGTTTCCTTATAAAAACTAGTCTATTAGTTCTGATAATTCTTCATTAAAGTAATCAGTCCTAATTGTTCTTCAGCTTCATTACTGATTTATCAGATGTCAGTTGAACGATCATAACCTTGTGAGAAAAGGTGGCTTAGGTTTCCGAGTTCTCAACATAACAACTTAGTATTAATTAGAGAAACTACTGGTTCTCTCTTACTGGCAAGAGAACACTTCGTGATTTCTGTTGTTCGTTAAGTAACCAATTTCCACTAACAAGAAAAAATTCAAGCTTACTTCTCCATGTCTCTTGATCAATCAATAAAGAAAGAAAGGAACCTATAAAAGTATAGAGAGAAAAACACATTGATGCATAATTTGTACAGAATTCGTTATCTACTGTTGTTGTTTCGAATACAGTTCAAGAAAAAAATATTCGGTTTCCTTAAGAAAGTGTTTCTGTGTTTAATGTCATCTCTGGTCCAACACTCGTAATGTTGCAGTTTCAAATGAAACAAGGTAATTTTTCTTTTGACACATTATTAATATATGCAAATAAAATGTTCGAATGTAGGATGGTCGAATATGCAAAGTGATAATCAAAACAAAGCAAGTGTTCAGTAGTGCCGAAACAAAAACATGGAAAACTTTGGAAAGAGTAGGGCCGTTCAATAAAAATGTATACGGTAGTTAAGTTCAAGAAGTACATGAAAACTTTATTATAGCAATATCCAAGAAATCGAAAGAATTGTGAAGAAAAAAATATATAAAGACTCCGATTTTAGCATTAATCGTAAAGCACAAACTTCTTCTAAATATGTTCCAGAATCGAAATACAAAATGCCAAAGTTTTGGAAGTAGCTGCTAAAAAAAAAGATGAGAAGTCATGTTTGCTTGATATAACGTCTCAAGTGCCTTTTATATTGGAACGAACCTTTCTCACAAGGGAGCTGCAATGAGTGCTTCAAGCTGTTTGCTTGTTTGGTTAGAAGTTTCTTGCAAAGCTACGCGAGGGCTATTTGTACATAACAGTTCCTAATTTTGATCTGGTAGGCTATAGAAAAGACAGTTAGTCAACAGTAACCACCACCAACGCTTGCGCTACTTTTGTCAAATCCAGAAAGTTGGAATTGAATAATTTTGATGTGCTTTTTTCCCTCTAGTCTCATGACCATGTGGTTAGGGCGCTTGAGTCGCAATGTGAAAGTCCCGGGCTCGAATCTCCATCACACCAAACATGCTAGCCATTTCAGCCGTGGGGGCGTTATAATGTGACGGTCAAATGTAAACGTGTTTTCAAGACCCCTTTATATACAACATTTTGTATCTATCTTGTGTTAAAATTACATTAAAGTAATGATGAGCAGCTGTCATTCATTGTCCTATTAATATAAGGCAATCGTTCAAAGTGAAGAAGAGTGAATGCAAATATTTACCTCATCGTAAATGTTTGTAACATTTCCGCACTTGGGACACTGAGTGCCCCTAAGAGTGACAGTCAGATTCCACTATTTGATTAGAGTAGCCCAAGAGATGGATGTGGGTGCTGTTTACTAGCTCTCTTTTCTATAGTTTATCAGTTACAAAATTAGGGTCGACTATGCGCAGATAACCCTGTTCGTAGTTTTCGAGTGAATGCAAAAACAAACAAAATTATGCGCGTGCTAATTTCAGTTTTTAAAATTAAAATGAATATTTCACGGACAATGGCACAACGAAAAGAACAACCAGGGTTATTAATGTTCCTGTAGACAGCAAAACGTGTTTGTTTGTTTGTTTTTGAATTTCGAGCAAAGCTACACGAGGGCTATCTGCGCTAGCCGTCCCTAATTTAGCAGTGTAAGACTAGAGGGAAGGCAGCTAGTCAACACCACCCACCGCCAACTCTTGGGCTACTCTTTTAGCAACGAAATAGTGGGATTTACCGTCACTTATAACGCCCCCACGGCTGAAAGGGCGAGCATGTTTGGTGTGACGGGGAGCAAAACGTGAATTTATGATCTCAGTCGCTCTCGTTAGAACAAACTATAACTTTGAGTTATTTATTCAAATTTACAAAACTCTTTTAGAGTATTTCAAGCAATATGAAGCTTATTTTCAATAGAAGTTAACATTGTTAATGGGTTAAAATTCGAAACTTTCTTTCGAGTGATCGCGATTTCCTTTAGTGCTCAAAAATTGTTGGTTTGACTTTAAAGATATCTCCATAATTAAAACTCTTATAAATTTGGAGGGAGGGGTGAATTCTCAGTTTTTATTCTCCTACTTCTATTGCAAAATACAAAATAAGCAGCAAGTACTAATTATTTTCTTACGTCGAGGATTCTCCTTCGATGTTTCAAAACCGTCTTGCGATTAAAACATACAAGCCATCTTGCGAAAAAAGTTTAATAGTTACCAAAACATATCATTTTAATTATCCTCCAAAGGATTTTTCACTTCACGTTCAATAGTATTAACAATATACAGAGAGTCGCCAAGTCCAAAATAACAAGAACAAAGTGCTTGTTTGTTTTAGGTACTCGCCAAACAAAGATTTTTTTTTTCTATTATAATGACTATATTAATATTTTATTTTAAAGGCCTAGGTCTTTCAAATCTTAAAGAAGAATGTTGAAACCTGTTAAAATAATATTTCTTAAGTGCGTTTTCATAAGGCAGCTCCAATTTACGTTATCTTGATTTTCTGTCAAAGTTTAAAACGTACAACCTGAGACAAAACAATATATAAATGACAAGGAACATAGCACTTAATCCATTATTATCTCATATCACTATCTTTTTGAGAAGACACTTTTTCGCTCATGCTATATAGCGACATGACAATATCTTAATTAAGGCACACAAACAATCAACGTTTTTTAGCACACAATTTAAACGACTATTCGGAGACCATCAACTGTCTCAAATCAGACACTCTACATATTTTGACGTAAATCACATCATCATCAAAAGCGTAAAATTAAAAACAGTGCAAACCATATATACCAAAGCCATTAGTCATGTGACTACTTAATTACATACTGAACCTAAAGAAGATTACGCCATCTACATACTTGATGTCAGAAAAACAGGTAGGTTCAAGTGTTAAAAGTGTTATGGCAGGGGCTGACATGTTGGAATTGATACTGATGCTCTGAAAACGCAACAAACTCGTGAAATGGCCTTGAAATTGCATGTCTCTCGTGAAACAATACGTAAACATCTAAGGAATATGGGAAAACTCCATAAAGAAGGTGTTTGGGTGTCTCACGAACTCTCCGATGATCATCGTTTCGAACGTGTGAACGTTGGTTCGTCTCTTCTGGCACGTAATGCGCGTGAACCATTTTTGGACAGAATTGTCACCCGTGATGAAAAATGAATTTTCTATGTTGCACAGGAGAATGTGAATTACAATCACATGATTTGTAATCTCGTGAGCTAACAAGTGAATAAAAACACTACATTGAGCTGTAACAAGTTAGTTCACGAGATATAGCTGAACAGTATTATTACTCGATGTTGTTAGTGATCTTGTAGTTTAAATACGACGGACTCGATTCATTTATTTATTGAAATACTTATTAACCTGGATTTATATATTATATTGTTCATTAACGTTAGTTTCAAGTCTTGACTAGGCACATATTTCTTTACTGTGTTTTGGTAAGTTATGAAATTTGTTTTCCAATAGTTTTGAAAGTCACATTTTGGATTTTTGTGGTTGTCAAAGTATAATAATTTTCTGGTATTTTTTGTTCAACCCTGGCTGTAGCGGCAAGTTCTTTAGACTGTTACAGCTGGAATAGAATTTTATCAAAGTTAATTTCATAATGTAACAGTTTACTTTAAATTCTTTGTGTTTAACTCTGTTAAACTAACGGCGATAAACTTGCACCTTCTTCAAGTATTTGAAACTTGATTTTTATTCATGACAATAGAAACACTTTTTTAACTCTGACATTTTCATAAAAATTGCTTCAAATGGTCCCTTAAAATATCCAAAGGATCTACATTAGAAACAACAACTTATAATAAGTTCGCTCTGATCGGAAGCTATTATTTGTTGACTGGGATAGAAATATCTGAGAAAACGAATATACTTTCGTGATTTAAAACAGTAATAGAAACGTTTTACTAACGTGCATTTAAGTTATTGAAACCTGAGGTAGCACATACTTGACGTCAGTAGTCTTAGTATTACGTCACACACCATTGGTTTTCTACAATCAACTGCAGGAGTTTTTCAAACTGTAACCTTGACCTTGACTATAAATAATGATTCTAACATAACTGGACTTGTAGTAACAATTCGCTAAGTCATTTAACATCAAAATATTTTTTTTAAGACATGTGCGTAAATAAGTAAACAGGACATGTTAAGAAGGCTTATATAATAGCTTAATTTCAGGGAAGACATTGCTTAATACATCCAAAGATTAATGTTTCACAAATGAAATTGTTAAAACTTCATTAAACGTATGTAGTTTAACTAGACATCATTAAAGCAACGATATTAAAATTTTCGATTGTATGATTAAGCTACTATAAATCAAATGTAAATAATTTATGAATTATTAACAAAGAGGAACTAAGAACAGGCCTAGATTATAATGTTATATAACCATTCATTATGTCTGCGTGAAGTTTCAATCCCAGCTAAGTTACAGAAAACCATTAAACACCATAACATCAGATAACACATAAGCGATATTAAAGCTTAAATATTTCAATAAACGTCTGCAACAACAAAGTTACATAATTTTTATAATTTCTTTTCAGGCACAAACACTAAACACAAGACTAAAAACACACAAACCGACATTTTTCGGCACAATAAAAGGTAAAATCTTTATTATTAGTTACAGCCGACTAGTTTCGGTAACACGGTTACCATCATTAGGGTTAGTATCTTGTTTATTTTTAATTATGCACAAAGCTGCACAAGGGCTATCTGTGCTCTGCCCACCACGGGTATCGAAACCCGGTTTCTAGCGTTGTAAGTCCGCAGACATACCGCTGTGCCACTGAGGGGCAGGGTTAGTGTCTACAGTGTTATCCTACAAAAATATATAATAACACTGAGGATAGTAACTGTGTGTTTTTAGTCTTAATAAAGTTGTATTAAACTTTGAAAAAAATAATATTTTAACACATCTAATAGAGTCAAGAACAATTATCTTTGATAATATTATTAAAAACTTAGGAATATTCTGCCTTTGTACGAGTCAACCTCTTATGAAGAATTTAATTCAGACCAAAGAGCTGCCTCTGGTGAGATTATAAAAAATAAAAGTTTGTTTTAAAAGAATGTAAAAAGATTTTACCTTTTTTTCTCGTTTCAAAAATATCATTTTGTTATAAACTATAGAAATAACTTTGATATCGCTTTTTTATTTGGACCTAGAAAGTTTTTTTTGAACGATTTCAAACAACCTCAATATTTGTTTTTTTTGTTATTTTTAATTTCCTGTTAGAAGTTTCTTTAGTGACATCTGATGTAGCGAAATATCAATGGTATCATGTTTATGTATATACCTATTGTGTTACGTAGTGCAAGGTACGTGTGTTTTTATTGCAAAGCCCCATCGCACTATCTGCTGTGTCTTCCGAGGGGAATCGAACCCCTGGTTCTAGGGTTGTAAATCCGTAGACTTACCGCTGTCCCAACGAAGGACAGTACAGTATACAAGTAACAAAATCTATTATCTCTATCACATCTTAAAGTTTTAGTATTTATTATGTATTACCATAAACCGTTTTAAAACAATATCATACCTTAAAGTTTTAGTGTTTATTATGTATTACCACAAACAGTTTTAAAACAATACCATACCATAAAGTTTTAGTATTCGCATCTTAAGAGCTTCCTTTAATGTATTTATTTTCATTACCACAAATAGTTTTAAAACAATACCATACCTTAAAGTTTTAGTATTCGCATATT
>NW_013666108.1:67437-76258 GCF_000517525.1 Limulus polyphemus | reverse complement strand
CCGTTTTAAAACATATCATACCTTAAAGTTTTAGTGTTTATTATGTATTACCACAAACAGTTTTAAAACAATACCATACCATAAAGTTTTAGTATTTGCATCTTAAAAACTTCCTTTAATGTATTTATTTTTCATTACCACAAACAAATTTAAAACAATACCATAAAGTTTTAGTATTCGCATCTTAAGAGCTTCCTTTAATGTATTTATTTTTCATTTCCATAAACAGTTTTAAAACAATACCATAAAGTTTTAGTATTCACATCTTAAGAACTTCCTTTAATGTATTTATTTTTCATTACCACAAACAATTTTAAAACAATACCATACCATAAAGTTTTAGTATTCGCATCTTAAGAACTTCCTTTAATGTATTTATTTTTCATTACCACAAACAATTTTAAAACAATACCATACCATAAAGTTTTAGTATTCGCATCTTAAGAACTTCCTTTAATGTATTTATTTTTCATTTCCATAAACAGTTTTAAAACAATACCATAAAGTTTTAGTATTCACATCTTAAGAGCTTCCTTTAATGTATTTATTTTTCATTACCACAAACAATTTTAAAATAATATCATAGGCAATTATTTTATATTATGGTGTAGTTTCCATTTGAACGTCAAGTTTTGCTCTGCTTACTTTTGGTATGTGCTAACTACTTCTGAACATTAAATATTTAAACAATGTGTTCATTATAGGCTTAACTCTAGATTAATCATAAGTATATACACACACACAAGTTGTGTAACATAGTTAATCAAATTTCAAGAATTGGTAATATTTAGATAACTGCTGAAAATCTTAAAAACAAATATTGTCTCAAAATTCATCACCTTTCAATATCACCCCCCTCCCTCCTCATTGACTCAGCGACAAGTCAGTCTGTCTGTCTTAAGACGTTAACAATCGATTTTCAATAGCTGTAGTGTGCATAGCACAGATAGTCCATTGTGTAGCTTTGTGCTTAACAACAAACAAACCACTCTTTAAGGTCAACTGCTTAAAGCCATAAATACAATTCCTGCCTCAGTAATCACCACTTCATTAAAGTCAGCTATTCAAACAAGGCGTTAAATGAGAATATTTAATATGTGTTTTAAATTTTTAAATGGACAACAAAAAGCAAAGACAAAAAATATATAGTAAGTTAATTAACCCACTCTTTTATTTAATCCCTGTCGATTTGCGTGATAAGTACCATAAACATCTTTTAATTGGTTTTGGTTTCTTCCATAGTGGACTCGTGAAACTAAGGACTATAAAACATACTTCAATCTAAATTAATTCTTACATTTATGAAGATATGATCTTTTACTCCCGAACTTCTTTCATGTAAGGATGTTTAAATATAACAAATAATTATTACCTTGGACTAACTTAACTACCAAATATACCTATTAAATGGTATAGGTTCTTACAATAACCAGTTTAAAGTGGTTTAATTGGTTAATCTTGTAGAAGAATATTCGAGTCACGCACGATATGAAAGTTGAGAAATCAAGAAACAGTAATGACAATTCTGAAACGTTTCAACCATTTTGTAAGATCAGTAATTCTATAAATGGTTACCAATATTGAACGAATGAGTATGGTACCAACAAATACAAGAAACGATACCTGCTTTGTAAAAAATATTAGTGATCTTATTTTAGAAATCCCATAAAGAAAATTCTAGCGTGACCAGTGAAGCAGTGAGAATACAAATTATAATTATAAAATATGGCTACCTTCCGTAATAGTATTTTATTACATATACAAAGTACAATTCCATAGCTTTGTATGTGACTTAACGACCTTTCACTATACAAGATCTTCTGTGTCTTATTCAATCCTTAATGAATACATAGATACACATAAGCTATTGCATTTGTACATTTGCTATAGAGTTTTCAATCAGGACCGTTATAGCTATCAGTACTACGAGTAGTCTTGTTTTACTGGTGGGAAGTATTGTTATACTAAGTCGTCTTGTATTATTTCGAAATAATTGTTATCAGTCACTTTGAAAAGTCTTATTTTATTGGATATCAGTGTTTTCAGTGCTATGAGTAAACAATAGTACGAGTAATTATATTTTATTGAAGGCCAGTGTTTTCAGTGCTATGAGTAAACAGTAGTACGAGTAATTATATTTTATTGAAGGCCAGTGTTTTCAGTGCTATGAGTAGACAGTACTGCGAGTAATTTTATTTTATTGGATATCAGTGTTTTCAGTGCTATGAGTAGACAGTACTACAGTAATTTTATTTTATTGAAGGGCAGTGTTTCAGTACTATGAATAGAGAGTACTACGAGTTATTTTATTTTATTGGATATCAGTGTTTTAAGTGCTATGAGTAGACAGTACTACAGTAATTTATTTTATTGAAGGGCAATGTGTTTGCAGGGCTATGAATAGACAGTACTGCAAGTAATTTATTTATTGAAGGGCAGTGTTTCAGTACTATGAGTAGACAGTAATGCAAGTAATTTATTTATTAAAGGGCAGTGTTTCAGTTGTATGAATAGAGAGTACTGCGAGTAATTTTATTTTATAAAAGGGCAGTGTTTTCAGTGCTATGAGTAGACAGTACTGCAAGTAATTTTATTTTACTGAAGGGCAGGGTTGTTTCGTTTAATTGTTTGTTTGTTGTAAAACAAAAAACTACAAAATGATATATCTTTACTGTGCCCACTTTTAGTGTTATAATCCTATAGACTTGACGCTTCGTCACCGGGGGGGGGGGGGTAGTGTTTTAAGTCCTATGGATGGCCTTGTTAGAGCAGTGGAAAGCCATTTCTTTCAATGTTTTGTGCTGGGAGATTTATAGTTTGATATTTCGAAAATAAAAAACCACGGTTTGTTATAAGGTATGAATTTTAAAATATGAAACAACAATAATTACATCCAAAGCTAAATAACCTATGCCCTTAGATATTTAATTCTAGTTGTTTTTTTATTATTCTGATTTATTATTCTTTCTGCGTTTATATAGTCCATGTAGTCCATGTATCTAAAGAAACTACCTTTTGCATATATTTATTGTATGTACTTACAGATCTGGAGAGGGGACTCCTAAAGAACTTAGGATCATTTGATAATAAATAAGGTTTTGTATTCCTAGTTTAAATACACGGTAGCTATCTTTAAAGTACAAACGAACGGGTGTACATATGTTAGTTTGCCAATGTTTCGCCCTAGCCCCAAGCATCTTATCTGTAAGATTCCTTCTCTCTGATAATTCAACTCTCACGCGCCTGCGCATTTCTCATAAACTTTATAAAGGCATGTGTGTGCAGTTGGTAGTTTATCATCTCCAAACAGAGCCTACGAAGGAGACATTGTTTGATAGTGTGTGAATATACTGTCATATGGCAATTCTCGTATTTCAACAAAACGACCGGTGCATTGTACACATTCGGAAGACTGAGCAGAGATACAACAATGAAAAACAACATACCCATGGTGAATGGTTAAAACATTAGTTAGTGAATAAGTAAGAATTTCAGAAAGTCATTTGTATTTCAAACCATGATTTATTTAATTAATGTAATTTTAAATATTTCTGTCGATAATAAATATCATTAAGTTAGCTTTCTATATCTTGAAAATATACTTTTAGTAGTTTTAATTTCTGCCTAAAAATAATTTTTGATTAAATGTTTTGTTTGTTATGAGTAAAGTAAAAAAAAATCAGTTGATATTAAATCTAGTGAAAGTACGTACGTTTTGAGTAGTTTTAATTTTTGTTGCCCTCCAGTGGCACAGCGGTATAGACTCTGCGGACTTACAACGCTAGAAATCGGGTTTCGATACCCGTGGTAGACAGAGCACAGATAGCCCGTTTGTGTAGCTTTGTGCTTAAATAAAAACAACATTTAATTTTTGTTATATATATTGAAAGTATATATATATAATATTTTATTTATGTTGTATTTTTTGAAAGTAAAAATAGAAGGTTTAATTATTGTTATATTCGTTGAGTTTTACTTTTGGTCATATTTGTTGAGGGTATATATATACATGTTTTGAGTATTTTTGCTTATTGAGAGTATAAAAGGTTAAATATTGTTAAGAGTATATAAATTTTGAGCATTTTAATCTATGTTCTATTTGTTTAGAACATATACTGTTTGAGTAATTTAGTTTTTGCTATGTTTGTTGAGAGTATATAGTTTATAGTATCATTAATTTACATTATATTCGTAGTGAGTATACAAGGTTTAAGTAGTTTTAAAATATGCTATATTTTTGAGAGTATATAAGTTTGAGTAACGTTAGTTTAAGTTCTTTTTGTTGATGTTAATAGATCTTGAGCAGTTTGAATTTATATTGTAAGTAAGGTTTGAATGGTTTTTACTATGATATGTTTATTAAGAATAAACTTTGAGTTGTTAAGTCTATGTTTTATTTATTAAGAGAAAACTTTGAGGGATTTAAGATTATGTTTTGTGTATTGAAAGTAAGATTTGGTTTTAACTCATGTTTTATTTATTAAACTTTGAATGGCTAAGTTGTATTTTAATGAGAATAAACCTTGAATGATTCAGTTTATGTCTTGTTTATTGAAGATAGGCTTTGAGTAATTTTAATGTGTCTTGCTTTAAAGAGAAAAATTTGAGTGTGTCAGTTTATGTTTTTTTTTGTTATTAAGAACAACATTTAATTAGTTAAAATTTATGTTTTCTATTTAGTGTAAGTTTTGCCTGTTTTTTTACAATTATATTTTTTATGAGAATAATATTTTAGGAGGTTTCATGTTTTATTGCTTGTGAGTTGTAAATTATTTTTATTTACAAATTTTATTGTGATGCTTATTGTAGTTTTGAGAAGTTTAATAGTTTTTGAAAGTAAGCATCGAGTGTTTTTAAATTTTATATTGACGGATAAAGAATATTCGGTTCAAATATTTTTATGTGTCATTTTTGTTTTGGATGCTAGAAAAAGCTTTGAGAAGTTTTAATTGCCATTTTCCTCGTCATAGTTAGTAGCTTATAAGATAAATATAAGTTTAAATATTAATTGTTTATAAAATCGAATTGGTTTGAAGTCCATAATAACTCTAGACTACATGTTATACCAGTTGTAAGTAAACAATGGTTTAGTGTTATAATAATGATATCTACTGGTTTGTTGCACGATTTTTAATTTTTTAACAGGAACAGTCCTTAATCAATTCCCTATTTCTATTTATAGATTAAAATATTACTTTCGATAAGAGCTAATATACTTAAACTCTCTATGTCGTACGTGCTCTTTAGCTCTTTTTGCCTGTTTCCTGAATTAAAGAATATTATGTATCTACCTTTGCAATGTATGATCAATAATGATGATGTTTTGTCATAGTTGCGCAGTATGACATTATTTTAAATGACTTTGTTATTCTCATTCTTTGAACTTTTTTGTTTCTCTTTCAATTACTGTTTATATTTCCGGGCATAACGAGAAGCTACGTATTTCTTTCACTTAAACACTTTAATTATTGCATAGTAGAAGAAGAAATAATGGTAAAAAATATACAACGACGCTCGTTCATACAGGATTTGCCATATTTACTTGAAATATATTTATACAACGACGTTCGTTCATACATGATTTGCCATATTTACTTGAAAAATATTTATACAACGACGCTCGTTCATACATGATTTGCCATATTTACTTGAAAAATATTTATACAACGACGCTCGTTCATACATGATTTGCCATATTTACTTGAAAAACATTTTCATTATTGATTTATTCCAGTATGTTTGTTTCGTATTATTATAATCGTAAAGTTAAAGTTTTCAGTTGTTGTTTCAGGGAATAACTGATCTTCCAGTGAGTTCAAAAACTAGAAAGTAATTCTAGGCCTACTAGCTTATCTACATATTCACACTTACTGATATATTTATAAAAACATCCATTAATCCAGATGAGCTAAATGAATCTTGTAGAAACTCAAGATAAATACTTTAAAACAAAGCACAAGACATCATTCGGACATTACTGTGTTTGCATCTAGTTATTTTACCCAGACGAAAGTTCTCTTGTAAAAGTCTCCTTTCAAGAGGTTCTCCTGCACATCGGGTGAGCTAATTTAGTTATTGTGTGAAACTTGTAGTTAATATGAAAACAAAGAAATTGGTAAATAATAGGACTAAAGGAGGTTACATACTACGTGTTTTAATGCATATCCATTAAAAACTTCACCTTTATTAGGTAAATGTACAAAATCAAAATCGTATATAAAGAATAAATTCTTGCTCATAGCAACCAAGTTCTAATATTTGAGTAAGTTGATCATAAACACCCCGGGGCAATTTTATTGGTCGTAATATTAAAAGACACAAAAGTTGTATGGCCGTAATTTTCACTTTAAAAGACGGTCCTATAAATCAAAATGATTATAATAACACACGCTTGGTTTAGTAATAATAACTGTTCCACAAGACTTACAGTTTATTTAGTTGTTTGTTTTTAATACGGCGTTGCTATTTAATTTACTAAAATGAAGGTTCGACAAATATACTAACAAGTGAATAAAACTGTTTGTCTAATTCTCTGATAAAAAATTCTCCCTCTGTTTGCCACCAATTGTTTCAAAGCAGTGTACCTGTAGCCTTGAAAACATTTAACAGATTAACTTTGCTCAATTATTAAGCTTGATTATCAAACACATCAGAAAAAATTTGGTTTCTCGTATAATGAAGTTTTTATCGATTTTTTAAAGTCCAGAACTGTTATGATACTCAGACCTATCAGTTGTTGTTCTCAGTAATGGGCTTCATTACCGCATGACTAGTCATGTAGAACGTTGTAAAACTGGAGAGAAAATTCTCTAAGTGCTTTAAGGCTTGTATAAATCTATTTCTACCTGTCGAATTGTCTGCGGACTTACAACGCTAGAAACCGGGTTTCGATACCCGTGATGCACAGAGCCCAGATAGCCCATTGTGTAGCTTTGTGCTTAATTTCAAACAAACAAACAAACCAGTCAAATCTCACGGTGCACAGTTATTTCAAAAAACACAAGAGAATAAATGCTTAATCGTATTTTCTCAAAAGCAAATATGTTTTGATTGTAGTGTCTTCCCCATTATTTTAACAATATCTTCGCCTGAGTGTGAATTTCGAACTATAATTTTAATCGTACTTTCTTCAAAGCAAATATACTTTGACTGTAGTGTCTTTTCCTATCACTTTAACAATAACTTCACCTCAGTGTGAATTCCTAGCTATTAATTCAGAATAGATAAATAAACACATTTCACTGAAGCTTCATAAATTTTCTTTTTCTCCCACTGAAACATCTTGAATTATGACCAGTATTTTGTGTTTCCATTTCTTTGTTTGTCACGTGTTATGACTTGAGCTAAACATCATATTACTAATATCTGGTCGAGTAACAACAAACAAATTTAATTATTTCTTCTGACTAAAAGTTTATACTTTCTGAATTCAGCACATTAGACGTTTATCGGCAGGCGGCGGTCTGATATTTGACAGCTGTCTAAACAAGTCGAAAAACAAACATAAATACAGCGTATAAATGATGAAAAATACTACTATAAACAAACCAGAATAAATCGGTTCTGAAAGATAAACGTTCTCTTCTTTTCTTCAAGCCCACCCCCTCACTAGCAGCTCAGCGGTAAGTCTGTGGGTTTATAACGCTAAAATCGTGTTTCGATACCTGCGGTGGGCAGAGCACAGATAGCCCATTGTGTAACTTTGCGCTTAACAGCAACAAATAAAAACAACCTTAACTTCAAGAAGCCACAAAGTTAATTTTTTCTATAAATATTTTAATCATAAACGCAATAATGTTTAGAACTAATATCGATATAGTTGGACGTGTTTAACCAATCTAGCATTAAACAATGCAATTATTCATAGGAAAGACTTATGGGATTTTTAAGTCCTTTTTAAACTCACCATTTAGTAGCCTAAATTAATTTAAGTTTGTGAATAATGTTATGGCATTGCGCCTAATTTATTATTCGATATTATACAATGGACTGACTGTCATACATGATATGTTCAATTTTACCTTTGGTGAAAAAGAAAAAAAATCTGTAATGTACACATATAACAGTTTGTTTAGTATATAATACCTAATAATTAATTAGGTGCAATGCCGTGATATTATTCACGCACTTAAATTAACTTACGTTACTAAATGGTGAGTTAAAGAAAACTAAAAAAAAACCATAAACCTTAAATACGCATCACCATTATGAAAGGCCTAACTGCATTTTTTGGGTTTGGTGTAATAATGAGCCTTGAATGTGTAATATATACACACTAGCAAGACCCGCAAAACTTTTGCTGCCAAATTAGTATCTTTATTGCAATAGTACTTCTTAAAATTCAGTATTTCTAGAGTAATTTATAAGTCCACTTGTCCTAAGTCCATTAGTTAAGCCTTTATTAAGTACGGCCTATATTCGATAAAGAGATAAATTAATACTGTGATTTGTGTACGTTTTTTTGCTTTAATTCAGTTAGGGCTAAACCAGTGTTTCTGAACGTGGGGCGCACGCCCCACAGAGGGGCAAAATGAAAGTGCTATAATAAGAAAATTTCTTTCATTTGGGTGTGAAGAGCAAAAAACATTCCGTGACTCAAAACTCAATTTCTAAATTTTGCATTATATTATTATACCTTTTCAACACCAAATTTGTTTTTATATTAAGGAGGCATCAAATTTTTTGAGGTGTTGAGGTGGGGCATAGAGCAAAACAGGTTAAGAACCACTGGGCATAAAACCTTACCACAGTTAATAGTATCAATAAATAATATTCTAATATTATTGTACGACCTAACGTTAGGCCTTTTTAAAAACTCGAA
>NW_013666108.1:60227-66593 GCF_000517525.1 Limulus polyphemus | reverse complement strand
GGGCTACTCTTTTTACTAACGAATAGTGGGATTGACCGTCACAAAAATAACGCCCCCCCCCACGGCTGAAAAGGCGAGCATGTTTGGTGAGAGGGGGATTCGAACCCGCGACTCTCAGATTGCGAGTCGAGCGCCCTAATCACCTGGCCATGCCGGGCGCTCAGAATTGGTTAACGCTCATGTAGCAGATTAATGCCTTATTTTATTCTCAATTTGGATCATTTGTTGTTGTTGTTTTTATAAAATTTCCGTTCATTAACTTAATTATCTAATTCGCTTTATACTATATTTTTTGCTTTCTTTTTAAGGTAATAGCTCGTTTACATTTCACTGTTTTTTTTAAGTTTACAAAGCTAGCTATCAACCTTGATTGTAAGCTGCACTCTAGTATTTAAAACTCTTTTTATCTTTCAATGAAATGGTTCTTGCTGTTTTATTTATGATTATTATAATCATTTATTAAATATTGTTTGTTTAAGCGCAAAACTGCACAACGGTATATCTACACTGTCGCCCCCCAGTGGCACAGCGGTATGTCTGCGGACTTATACCGCTCGAAATCGAGTTTCGATTCCCCGTGGTGGGCAGAGCACAGATAGCCCTTGTGTAGCTTTGTGCATAAATTCAAACAAACAAACCTACACTGTCCTTAACGTGGAGATTAACCCCTAATTTAAGCATTATTATCCCTCAAGATTACCGCTATGCTACTGGAGAGCGTTTATTAGTCGCGGCATAGCTGCTCATGGAATGGCTCCGAGTTTTTCAAGTACAAACTTTTAGCTCATAGCTCTGTCATCTCTTGACTGATTTGAGTTCTAATTACAGTTTTGGACTCAGGAGGTCAAACACTTTCGATTGAGGTATTTGACCACGCCCAAAGTCTCATAGATTAATTTACTCTAGTCCTGCCTAAAATAATTTTAATTTGAGGGTAGGCTGGTAGTGATCCTGATGAGTAATAAAATCAAATCAGATATACGCGCGCCCCACGTTTGGTATTGGTGGCGCACAAAAATATAGCTAATAAAAAGGAAAAAAAAAGAAGGTCTCATAGATTAACTTACTCCAATCTTGGCTAAAAGAGTTTCAAGTGCCGCGGCTACTGAGAATTTCCTCTGTTTTTTTAATTGTGAGTGAGACATTTTAGTGTCTCTGCTTTCTGTTTGTCTCTAACAATCTTTAAATGTCGCTCTCTCGCTTTCACGACTTCCTATGTGAACTTGTTGTTATTCACGAAAAACATATACGTTAAAAATTGACACGTTTTAGAATATACCTAGTAAACGTCAAGATCGTATTTCACCATTGTTAGAGGATCGCATCCCACTTACGAGAAAAATGTACAGCGGCTTGCGTCGGAGGTAAAACATGTAACGTTCGTTTTTATTTTCTCGGAAATCTGTCTTGAGAAAAGAAGTTTTACTCATGAATTTTGATACGTGAAAAGCAAATCTATTTTTTTATTAAGTAACATCGGTTCTGCTACTTTGTACAATCAGGTTATTATAAGAGTAACTTAATAGCATCAGACAACACAGTAATAAATCATGATCATAAAACATTACGATGTAAAATAAATAACCTTACCGTATTGTGTTTTTTTTCTATCTGCCTAGTTGTACGGTAGTCAGTGAATAAATCCTTATATTCGAGATATATATAATAAATGTGGTACAGCTTAAGTCTTACTCTATAGAGTAAGGCAGAGAAGACTTAGTAAGGCGTTAGAGGAATGACTTCATCAACTCTGTCATGAATCTGAAACCTCCTTCGTGAAAAGAATATTTTTTTTTAATTATGGATCCCTCTACTAAACTTAATAACTTTGGTCTGTTTGTTTTTGAATTTCACGCAAAGCTATACGCGTTAGCTGTCCCTAATTTAGCAGTGAAAGACTAGAGGGAAGGCAGCTAGTCATCACCACCCACCGCCAACGCTTTAGCTATTCTTTTACCAACTAATAGTGGAATTGGCCGTCACTTAGAACGCCCCCACGGCTGAAAGGCCAAATATATTTGGTGGGATGGGGATTCGAACTCCCGACCCTAAGATTCCGAGTCAATCGCCCTACCCACCAGGCCATGCCGGGCCTAATGACTTTGGAATCTGTTACGTACAACGTTCCTTTTAAACTGCACTTTTGCATCCGATGTCGCGTGACATGGCCCGGTTGTTAGGGGAACTCGGCTCCTAATCTGCGGGTCGCGAGTTTGAATCCCGCCATCGAACATGCTCACCCTTTCAGCTGTGCGGACGTTATAATGTGACGGTCAGTCCCACTATTCGTTAGAAAAGAGTAGCTCAAGAGTTGGCGGTAGGAGTTGTTTACTAGCTGCCTTCCTTCTAGTCTATCACTTCTTAATAAGCGACGGCTAACGCAGATAGCCCTTCAGTAGCTTTAGTCAAAATTCGAAAACAAAGAAACAAGCACCTGCCGTTTCAAAAATAACAGGAGAAAGAATGCAATGAAAACATCGCATAGTATCTCAATTGTCGCAAGTCTTTTATAAAACGCTCAGTGTTTGTTATTTTCTATGCATGTTTGTGTGTGTGTGGTCAGTTCGTAAGTAGAAGAATTAGTTGTATTATCAAAATTTAGAAAAAATTTAAATATATTTAAAAATAAATTAATGTCGAAATATACTGATCATATTTTTAGCACTTACTTACTACTTAGTTCATCCTGTGTCTCCTGACACATTGGGCCGTCCATTGATAATACTTTCTTCCATCCAGCGCCATCTTTTCAATTTCTTCCCATGTGATAGTTCTTTCGCTGATGTCTTTCTCAATACATTTTTTCCACGTGAGCTTTGGTCATCCTCTCTTTCTGCAGCCCCCCAGTGGCACAGCGGTATGTATGAGGACTTACAACGCTAGAAATCGGGTTTCAGTTGTGGTGCGAGCACAGATAGCCCTTTGTGTAGCTTTGTGCTTAACTACAAACAAACAAACACTATTTCTGCCTCCACTTTCATCCTTCCAATTCATCACTTGCTTCACAGTTGTCGTGTCATCCATTTTTATGATGTGACCCATTCACCTCAGTCTTCTTTGTCTGACTAAATTCATCAGGTTACATTATTTTGTACGCTTTAGCACCTCGATGTTTGATACTTTATCCTTCCATGATAATTTCAATATTTCGACGCAGGCTGTTCATATCGAATGCATTTAACTTTATTTCGTCTTTTCTGTACGTCTGCCACGTTTCACAACCATACAGCAAGACAGGCACAACAAGATAACTATAGGATAACTCTCATTGTTGAGCGATTTTCTGAGTTTTCCAAATGCGGCATTAGCTTTACCAGTTCTGGTGATAACTTCTTCATGGCTATCTCCATCTCTCCGTATTTTGTTTCATAGGTAGGTGGAACTTGTAACTTGCTCTATGGTCTCTCCATCACATATTATATTAGGCTTTCAATTCTCAGTTTTGGATTTTTTCACATTGTATCTTAGAACCACTTTTTCGGTTTCTCTCTTTAACTTCTTTGTGCATTCTTGCAGTCCTTCTTCAGTTTCATCCATAATAGAAATACCGTCAGCGAAGTCCATATCCAATAAGTTATTGTTCCCCAATTTTATTCTACATTCGTTAGTTTCTACTTTCCTCGGGTCATATTCTATACACCCACGTTTACAGTTTATGCGAAACCTAAGGAAATGGTATTGAAACAGTGAGATACAAGATGCTTGATCAACAGTGAGGTGTGTTTTATTTTAATTTTGTTTATTTGATTTTTTACATTTCGCGCAAAGCTACTCGAGGACTATCTGTACTAGCCGTTCCTAATTTAGCAGTGATAAACTAGATGGAAGGCAACTAGTCATACCCATCCGCCGCCAACTCTGAGGCTACTCTTTTTCCCAACGAAGAGTGAGATCGATCATTACATTATAACGCACCATGGTTGAAAGGGCGAGTATGTTCGTGATGGGGATTCGAACCTGCGATCTACAGATTGCGAATTGAACACTAATCACCAGGCTATTCCAAGGCGTTTTTATTTTAATACTTGAGATACACCTCAGGAAGCTCGATGATTGTGATATAAATTAAAGAATTCAATCATTACAATAACAATCAAAGGACCATTTAAAACGTGTCTAATAATGATTAAAATCCTTATTAAAGGAAAATGAATTATTAATCATGAAGGAAAGGTTAATGAAGCTATCTACTACAGATAATTAAAGTGCAGGAGCAACATAATGTGAAGTTAAAATCGGTGGTAAATTTATTTTAACACGCAAGAACATACTTTATTTACTAAGAATTCTCAGATCATGCTCACTCACGAGAGATTTAAAACCTTATTACTTCTAAATAGGAGAAAATTTTATATGATACATAAAACTCCGAGTGATATTTAAGCTATATAAAATGAACCCCCTCCCCAGTGGCACAGCGGTAGGTCTGCGGACATTGCTTGTTTGTATTGTTTGTAATTAAGCACAAAGCTCTGCCCACCACCTGCGGACTTACAACACTAAAAACCAGGTTTCGATACCCGTGATGAACAGAGCACAGATAGTCCATTATGTAGCTTTGTGCTTAACTTGAAACAAATCAAACCAAATTGATCTATAAAAATCAGTTAATTGCTTTTGGGTTCATCTTATGGCCAACAGAAAATAAAAACAAAAAATATTGCAATTACCGTTTAAAAGAGTACGATAAAAAATATAAACTTTTTCGTGGCAGTTTTTAATTTAGATATTCAACGGCCAATTGCATGATACGCTTTTTTGTTTTGTTGGTATTTTATATCATAAGACAAGACAATACTAGCTTCTGTTGAGCATAAGATATTATTGAGAATAGCCCATTGTGTAGCTTTATGCTTAACTACAAACAAAAAATTTAAAATATAAAAAGAGGTTTCGTTTCTTATCATACATCAGTCTCAGGTTAAATACATGAATTCCTGTCCTGTCAGTACTAGTTTAGTCAACATTTCCAGAAATACTGTAATAACAAAAAGAAAAATGTTTAAGATATAAGCATTTTGAATAACAAAAAATCCACCTTCAGTAATCTGGAGGTAAGAATATTTAGAATTTTTGTATACAAGCATAATCAAAAACAACGAAAAATGTGAGGCGGTTGGAAAGAAACCCCTGCATTTCTTCGATACGTTTAAGTAATGAGTGACGTGCTCAGTTTATCAACATGGCCAGATGGTTAGGGCGCTCGACTCGCAATCTGAGGGTCGCGGGTTTGAATCCCCGTCCCACCAAACATGCTCACCCTTTCAGCCGTGGGGGCGTTAAAAAAGTGATGGTAAAAAGAGTAGCCCAAGAGTTGGCAGTGGGTGGTAATGACTAACGAATGTCCGAAACAAACAAAGAAATCTACTCTTAAAAATTCAGCAGTTTTCAGATCAATTAAATTTGTTGAAATTCTCTAACGGTTCTGTTATCAATATACTCCTCATTATTATTGTTATTATTATTTTGTGCTTATAGTTATTTTCGTAAAAAATTGTAAACATATCTCGCTGCTTCCAGAATATTGAAAATGGAACTTCTGCTTTTCAGAAACGTTCATTAAACATGGTTTTTGCTCTTATCGTTGTTATGGTGTTCATCATTATAAACATATATTGGAATTTCAGTGTAGGTTAAAATTTTCCCAAATTAACTCAAACGTTTTAGAGACAAAATAAAAGATAGCACGCTTCATTTTACGAAATATCCCTTTCAACCACATTACTATGAATGTGTAACTAGCCTAACAAGTCACACAGCACGCATTTTAATTAGAGAATTTTACGTTTGATAGAAAAGCCGCACTTTTAATCAAATAACTCGCACAAACAGAAATAATTTACAGAAATTTATCAGAGCCTAATTAATTAAAACTTACCATCTACTCTTTATTAACTATGATTATCTTGTAGAAATACCCTTATCTATAAATCAATGATTCCTTTCCTATTTAAACAATGTGTCAACAGAACTCATACCGATTTTGTATTCAGAAAAGATTATGAGCAAACAATGCAGGACTTATAACTTTCTTTCTGTTATGAATCATGGAGGATGTAAAAACAAGAACGGAAAATCAAAAGAGTTAGTCTATTTTGTTAAGAATCTGTAATATACAATTTTTGTACGCGAACAATTCTACAATACTTTTCGTCTACTCTAATGCTCTGTAACACCCATTTCTTTTACAAATTTTCTTTAATCTTGATTTTTGTTTACACCATACTTTATTTAAATGGGGCCCAAGATAATAATTTTCTCCGAATCAGTGTTTAATCCTACCTTTGTGATACGTTATTGTCTTTAGTCCTACTTGTATCACGCCCGGCATGACCAGGTGGATAAGGCGCTCGACTCACAATCTGC
>NW_013666108.1:53282-59962 GCF_000517525.1 Limulus polyphemus | reverse complement strand
CTTCCCTCTAGTCTTACACTGCTAAATTAGGGACGGCTAGCGCAGATAGCCCTTGTGTAGCTTTGCGCGAAATTCCAAAAAACAAACAAAACAAACCTACTTGTATCGGCTTCGCTGTGAACTTATGTTTGTTCTACCAGTGTCGATTTCTTGATATTTAGACGTTTACTCCACTCTGTGATCTTGATTCGTTGATGACTAGTCCTATTCATATCGCTTATTTAGTATATCACTGTCGATTATAAGAACCAACTGTGCCTAGTCCTAACCGTGTTACTCTTGTGACATATCAGTAAGTCTGGTCCTATATCTTCGCTGTGATATGTCAATATTTATAGTATTTATCCATGTCAGTTCTCAGTCCTATACTCTTGCTAGTTGTGTGACATTTTTGTATCTAGTTCTACACGTGCCTGTTCAATGATTTGTTATTTAGTCTTACTGTATCAATCCTGTGTTATTTTGGTGTTCAGTTACTTCATATAACGGATATATGATACTTCAACCCAACCCATATCGGATCTTTAATAATTTGACTTGTGACTCTATACATATCCTAATTGGTTTTATATCGGTTCTATAATATCTTCGCATCCAGTTTTACCCGTATTAGTTACATCCATCTTGATTCTGTGTCATGTAATACTCGTTTCCACCCGTGTCCCTTTTGTAAAAATCTGGTACCAAACCCTGCCTATGTCAGCTCTGTGATAGCTCAAAGTCAAGTCCCAACTATCTTGGGTTTTTGATGGGTGTTATCCGGTTCTGCGATATTTGGGGTTCAAATCCTATCCGTCTTGGTTTTATGATATGTGTCACTCACGTCTACACGCTGTCGATCCTGTGATATTCTGGTGTCAAGCCTTATTCGTGCCATTTCTGTGAAAACTCGGGGTCATATTCCACCTGTATTTTTAATAGATATTAGTTATCCACTTCTTCCCTTGTTAGTCTTCTTTTGTGTGTGTGTGTGCCAAGTTCTATCCGTCTAGGTTCTGTGATATGCGTTATCCAGTTTTACATGTATTGGTTCTGCGATATTTTAGTTCCAAGTTCTATCTTCCTTGGTCCTGTGATACGTGTGATCCAGTTCTACACGTATTGGTTCTGCGATATTTTAGTCCCAAATTCTATCTGCCTTGGTTCTGTGTCGGTTCTTTGATATTCTGGTGTCAAGCCCTAGATATGTCACTTCTAAACGTGCTCTATAGTCTTTTCCATTATTGTTGTTTGGTTTTATCAATATTTGTCGACTTTGGTAACGAGCAGTAAAGTAATGCCCTTTTGTGTAGCTTCTAGGGAAGCAATCTATTAAATATATTACGGAACTGTTCTTTATTAAATATAGTAAAATCCAGCGTTCCGTTTCAGGTGAAAATAGAATGCGATTTTTCCATTATTCTACCTAAAGTACGCGTTTTTTTCTATATTTTGTTTGTTTGTTTAAATCTGTGTTTTCGGCTTGACAAAAATCACCAAATACGTATAGAAGTATTCCTTATTTTACAGCTATTTAAGTGATTGTTTCTGTTATGTGTATTTCTAACAATCTCTCTCGAATTTGTAAGATCCAAGTACTAAAGTTAAATATAAAGACATTTTGGTTGACTCAAATGTACAAGCTACACTACCCAATAATTATTTTTTCTAAAGAAATCAATAAGGAGTTGGCACGTGCTATGTTTCATGTGAAAGACTACGTAATTTCCGCGTTAGATGATGCGGTTCGCTTGACAGAATTCCGAACGCCATTAATCTTAGCTATCGGACTGGTGATACAAAGCAGGATATACGGTGCTTCCCGAAATGCAATGTAGACTTGACTATGAGCTTGTAATGTAAAAATACACCTTTGGTAGAAATCTCTGCAAAATACAGTTCGCTTACTTCAATAAGTAAAACGCGATAATCGATAATAATGAAACTCAGCTTCAAGAATCGCTTGAAAAAAAAATGATAAATTCCCACACGTTGCTCTAATTCTCATAGTTCTCTAGAAGTAAGCAAATTTAAATGGCTTGTAATGGGGATCGTATATATACATATACAGTGATGGATATAATTATGGAAACAGACAAGCGATTGTAAATCATTAACGATAAAAAAACGTTAACATAAAAACTACCAAAAGAAAAGAAAATAAGTTAATAATGCAATAATTTTGTCTTTGAACTTTTTGTTTTGTAAATAGCATTTCACCTTCTTTTCATATTGTCATAAAATGTATCAATGTACGATTGTGGAATATTGTTCCAAAAATGTTTTGTATTACTCTCCTCAGCCAATTTGTATGGTAGACTTTTGACCTTCCCATAAAAGCTCATACCATGAAATAGGTTAATATTAGTACATTATGCAGGCCAGGCCATGTATTTAAGTGTTCCATCGGCATCTTTACCATCAAGATGTTGTTTTATTATATTTGCTGGGTGGCAGTTTGATTTGTTAAACATTTCTTTACTGGTAAGGGCTAGGGGTTATCCCTTTAGTTCAGTTGGTAGAACACTTGCGTGGCGTGTGACAGGTCTTGGATTCAACAGGGATGTATACTTGAAATTATTTTCTTGTTAGAAGATCAATCCCTGTCGGATGAACCGCGTTTCTGATGAAATGGCATAATAGATCACAATCTGCCTTTACTTGGCACCAGTCATTGTGCCATCAGTGTAAATCACTGACACAATTGGCTGAGATTGTACTAATCCCCACTATGCTTGACTATTGATGTCGAATAATCTTGGATTTATCAGTAAAGATCACACTTCTCTATCTTTGATCGTTCCAGTTTTTGTGGTCTAATGACCATTTCAATCTTTAGGTTTGGTTATCTCTTCTCAGTAGCAGTTTTCAACTAGATACACATCTATCCAGATCACTTCGTGCTAACGTGCATGTAACTGTATTTACAATAACGTCGTTGCAAGATCTGTACTCAGTAGTGGTCTGCCTCGTAAAAATTTCTTCCGATACTTAACACCACTTTTGGAGAGTTTCGATTTTTTTAACTCGACAAATTATATTATCAACAGTACCAGTTTCATGTACCCTATTCAGATTCTTATCAGAATGCGCTAGCATTCTCTGTGTAGGAACGCCATGGACGCCCGTATTAAAGCAATAGAAAAGTCATCTGGATTTTCCTTTCTACAGGTTACCAGAATCTAAATATGAAGAGCTACCTGGCATAGTTGCTCTATCTCCAGTGGCAAAACAAATAGAACCAGAATTTTCAATGGAAAAATGTTACTCTATTGTAAAATAGTCATAAAAGTAGTATTTTAAAGGTAACTAAAGGAATGGCATAATGATGAAAGCTGTGGTTCTATTCAAACACCAAGCTTTCGATAGACAAAATGGGGAAGCCAGTAATATAGTAATTTTATTCCCCATGTAAAGTCCAGATGGCTTAGTCTGCTATGTGATCATTAGTTGGATCAAGTGATATGTCCACTTTCATCCCTATCTTGTTTGGTTACTTTTTTCAAGTTCAATAACCAGCTCTACATAGCTTTTGTATTTAACGATATTTTTTTCCTAACCCTTGTATATAATTTTTATTGAATCATGGACTCTTCTGCAACCTTTTATATTAATTATTTTTGGCCAGCTAAAATTCTGATCTCTACATGGCTGCTATGCAATCTTTAAGTCCTGAGCATAATCCACAAAATCGTGGTAGTAATTTGATTTGAAACTCAAAGTTTCGGATCAAATGCAACTGGGAGTGTTCAGAAATATATTTCTCTTCACCCCGCACGTGATAAAAGATAGTTTGGAACTGGCTTCACGAAAAAACCAACTTGATATTAGTTTAAATAACTCGTCACGACGTGCAGATCAGGCAAGCAAAGAGCAAAAGGAACAGGAGGCAGCTCGCGGTTGGGAGTAGCACAAAACCAACGGTTGGGGATCTGTAGATCCAATACCCAGAATTTTGATATGGGAGGAAAACGGGAGTACCCCGAAAAAAACCCACTTTCACTACCTGGACGACATGAGCATATCCAAACTAATCCGTGGCAGTAATTTAGGTTTAAAATTTTTCAGGCCCCAAACTTTCTTTGAGGCTTGAAAAATCTTAAACCTAAGTTACTGCCACGGATCTGAGCATATTATTATACCTTGGTAAGTATAAGTATTTCGATTTAAACCACTCAGCTCCAAGATCAAAAGGACTTTAGAGCTGAATGTAATTGGGGGGTGTTCAGAAACGTGTGTTATTCTTCACTTTATTCATGTTTTAAAGTAGCTTGGGAGGCTTAATTGCAAAAGAAAACATGAAAAAAAAATACATATATATAAACGGCCAATATGGGACTTGTGGTCCTTCAGGGCTGCGAGGCATCTGTAAATCGAGAATTATATATGTGTGTGTGTGGTGGGGTGGGGGGGGGTGGATGGATGGCAGAACTTCGAGAAACCCATTTTTACTGGTAAGGCACCTGAGCATTTTTTTTTATGGGGGCGGATGATATGCCCCCAAATTCCCTGATCTGATTTAGTTGACGGAAGTTGGCATGTTTGGTGTGACGGGGATTCGAACCCGCGACCCTCATATTACGAGTCGAGCGCCCTAACCACCTGGGCATAACGTGGCCGCATTTACTTTTATACGCTACAAACTGATGTGGCACTTTCTGATTGGTTGGATGACAACTAATCACAGTGTAAACTATCATCTTGTGACTGTACTCTGGTGCAGTTCATTTTTACACGATAAGGGGGTGGCATTTTCATAGCATTTACCTTGTATACCCTTTTCCTTCACCTTTTCCATAATTACTTCCAGTACTGCATATAATATATATATATATATATTATTCCGTGTATTTATATGTTTATCGATATGAAGAACGTAGTTTAGTTTTGCTGATAAAAGTTGTTTTGGAACTGTTGAGGCCCCACGAGCTATGTTTATCGTATGACTATTTATGATACAGATACGAATTAGTAACAGAAAAGCTCCAAATAGTTTTAGTTTTACTAATAACGCTCCGGAATGAATTGGGATCAGTCATATGTGGCGCCCTGCTGGAATTAGTATTATACTTTAACAGTCCCTATAACTGGTTTGTATAAATTATTCCGAGCAGTTCTATCACAAAGTTTTTATTTACTTAGTTTTCAACTTGAGGCTTATTCATACTGTATGGTTTGTCCATTAGAGTTTTAATTCTTTGACAGTTTTGAAAAGGTATCTCGTCAAAAAAGCAATGTTTTAACAATAAATACCACGTAAAATTCCAACCAGATTCTAATAGATTTCCAAAACAACAGGTTATCTATAAAGCTTGAAGTGATCAGTTTCTTTCAGAAAAGTATCAAATTCTCAAAATGTCAATTAAAAAGTTTATCTGCTTAAAACTTTCTTGAAAATTCCATTGTTACGTCTTTTAATTGATGTTTAACTGGCAATAATAAAACATATATATATGATTGTTTCGTTTTCATATCCATATCTATAGACATCTGGTTAATTAACTAGTTTCGTTTTCTTATCTACATCTACAGATATCTGGTTAACTAACTAGTTTCGTTTTTATATCTGTATCTACAGATATCTGGTTAATTAACTAGTTTTGTTTTCTTATCTGTATCTAAGATATCTAGGTAACTAACTAGTTTCATTTTCTTATCTGTATCTACAGATATCTGGTTAATTAACTAGTTTCGTTTTCTTATCTGTATCTAAGATATCTAGTTAACTAACTAGTTTCGTTTTCTTACCTGTATCTACAGACATCTGTAGCTTCTGTACAACACAAAATAAAACATCATATATATTATCTACACTTGAAACTGTTATATTAAACTTTCTCTTAAGTTTCAATATCCTGTTCTCTGTAATTATGCAGTGCTTTCAAAACCGAGATTTTATCAGGAATGTAACCCATAACTGGAATTTGCTAAGAAGATGGAAATAGATCTGAAGTCGAACTTATGATCAATCTCTATTTTTTTAAATTACTTTCTTTTATACCAAGTACTCAAATCAAGTACACACAGTGAAATGTTACATTAAGTACTGTGTGTAGTTTGTCTTTCAGTCTTTCTCGGTTAACAAATGATACCGAACCTCAGGCCTAGGTTGTAAACTCACCAGGCTGTTATTATCAGAGAAGAACACACGTAGCATATGTTGGCTGGGCGACTGTTCAGTCGGATCTTTAGTAAAGTTGATGAGCTTTGAAAAACAATCTTGTTTCCTCAGCAGTATTATGATTCTTCATAACTTTGTTGTTGTTTTTTTCGCCTACGTGTAATTCTGAAGATTGGGAAACTTTTCCAAAACAAAAATCTAATAATCTTAAAGGCTGTAATTGTATATCTAGCAAATTGCTTGTATTCCTGACTCCATACACAGAATGCAAAAGTTAATCAATTTGTGTCGCGGACGTTACAAACGCACAAAGATATTTTGGAAAAAAAACTTGTATGAATATTCATAACACAGGTTTATCTATATGTACATTCTTAATGAATGTACATGTTTTTCTGTACTTAATGGCACTTGCAAGAAGTAGAAAAGACTTGTCTATACTTAATAACACAAGCATCAAGTAAACACAGTTTTGTCTATATATATATACTTAACGACACTAGCACGAAGTAAACACGGGTTTGTCTATACTTAACGACACTAGCACGAAGTAAACACGGGTTTGTCTATACTTAACGAC
>NW_013666108.1:42436-53000 GCF_000517525.1 Limulus polyphemus | reverse complement strand
ACAGTTTTGTCTATATATATATACTTAACGACACTAGCACGAAGTAAACACGGGTTTGTCTATACTTAACGACACTAGCACGAAGTAAACACGGGTTTGTCTATACTTAACGACACTAGCACGAAGTAAACACGGGGAGACAGTGTCTTCAACCTGGATTTATCATAATTGTATGTTTAATGTTAGACAGTATCTTCAACCTGGATTTATCATAATTCTATGTTTAATGCTAGACAGTATCTTCAACCTGGATTTATCATAATTCTAACTTACTATATCAGAAGAAAAGTTGTTACGTTGTTAAAATATGGTTATTTACTTCAAGCTAATGTCGTTAAGTATAGACAAAGCATTAAACATAGAATTATGATAAATCCAGGTTGAAGATACTGTCTAGCATTACACATAGAATTATGATAAATCCAGGTTGAAGACACTGTCTGGCATTAAACGACAGCGACAGATTTACACTGTCTTAACGTTCCACTCTAGAGCTAGAAGTATTTAAACAGTTACAGAAAATAATTTCCTTAAAACTGTCCGGTTAAGTGATCCAGTATTTAAAACCAGTGCTGTCATTCATGATAAAATGTAGCTCTAATGAGGTGTTCGTGGTGTTTTTCTCACAGCAACAAAAAAGAGGAACCGTGGTGTATGTTTCCTAACGTATGTAAACAAAGGCTGTAATTTAAATCGGAGTATTTTACAACAAAATAGTGTAAAATCAATATAGAGTAAAATGACAGGGTTAACGTGGTTTACGTGAAATAAATCGTATGTTAATTCACGTTGTGTTTGAATTTGTCCTAGAATTCCTTCCGTAGTTTTGGAGCCATCAAGTCCAAACTTGGCAGACGGTCTCGAGGTGGCCCAGGGGTTATCCTAATCGATATGGCGTAGCCAGTCCTCCTATGAGAGCGGTAACAAGAGGAACTAAAACGCGCCCGGAATGTCACCGAGGGCATGATGGGGTCTAGAATTAAATGTTAAGGGTCACTAAATCTGGAACTGAGATTTTGTGTTCCTGGACCCCATCCGTATCCCGGAGGCGCAATGCTTAAAACTGTATTCATACCCCCACTTACAAATTAGCGGAACCAAACTTTAACAGAGAGTGACTTATAACGCTAAAATCTCAGGATCGATTCCTTGCGGTGGATAGAGAGAAGACAGCCAATTGTGTAGCTTTGCTCTAAACAAACAGTAGTTTAGAGATGGACGTTTCCTATAGCAAGTAAATGTACGGTATTCATACATGCCCAGAAAGTGACTGTAGTTTAAATGAAATTGTATGTTTCTTAATGAAAGTAAATGTACAATATTCGGTAAAGGAAGAGAGTAGCTAGTGTTTAGACTAGATTGCTATTTCCTCTTGCAAGTATATGGCCAGGATATTAAGTAGTCTGAGAGAGAGTAATTTGGTTTAAACGTGATGTCTAATGCATCAAAATGAAGGTGTACTAGAAATAAGAGTCAACACAGGTTCTGTAGGTCAGGAAACAGAGTTTACTCATGACACGTGATCAACTTTATTCAGTTCTTGTGTGTAATATGTATGTTATGTAGATCACTGACCTCTAACAACTTACAGAAAGATTAATATTTCTCAACTATTGATCAAGAAACGAGAGTTAGGCAAGAGAAGAGATGAGTGTTATACAGTGATAACAACTGGAATCTGCGATCAAAAATATTGATTATTAAAAAATCATATATTGTGAATAGTTTAACTGACAGACGGTTTCTTGAGAAGCTTATGAAATATCCCCCACCTCCCCAATATTTCTTCCTTTTGCTGTGGTACGGAAATTTCATAGTTAAACAGAATCAGTTAAAGCGATGCCTGTTGCCATGGGAAACATCGTTAACAACGAGGGCAGCCAAGTATGAAGAAAGGAATTCTAATCATTATAGGTTTCAGTTTTCTTTTGTATTGATTTCAGTTTGTTATATATCACTGACTTCATTACTTTATAATTTAGTGTTTTGTTTCATCTTATTTTTGATCAAGTTATCTAAAATATTTATATTTAGCTTTTAGCTAGATCGTTTACTCCTACAAAAAAATAGAAAAAATATGTGGACTCTACTTTTCTCCAATTAATTATGGATGAATGTGTTATGTGGAGACAAGTGGTTGACAATAGGATATTCATTCATATGTGTTTTTGCACCATAAACTTATATTAATTATATAAAAGTGTATATGTGTTTTGTTGTGCACCTTCTTTATTCTTTGTCTTAGTGCAAAGATTAGTGCAAATTATGCAAAGATAAGACAGAAAGTGATTAGCTCCAGCCATTCCCACGTCCAAACCTCTTCTATCTCTGTGACCTAGTAGTTAGCATTCCGAGCTGCGAATCGAATGACCTAGAGTTCAAGAAGTGATGCCACTGAACACGTTCCGTACTTTCAGCTGTTGACGCGTTATAAGAGTGACAATTGATTTCATTAAGTTTTCAAAGATACGGATAAAGCACTTGTGGCGGCGATTTCTGCTTTCTGCTCTCTCTTTGGTTAGTAGCTTATAGTTAATGTCAGATGTACCTAGACGCTAGACCTAGAGGGTCTCTCACCAGGCAGTTTAGCCTACGTCTACATAAGGTACAGTTCAAATTGAAAATTCGAGTTTCAATTCCTTTCTGGGATCTTGTTATTTCATTACAAAAAAAAATGCTCCTTTCGCATCCTTGATAATAATTTATTCCAGTTACATATGTCAGAAATATTTTGAGTCAATGTCTGTCCAGTAATCTTGACATTGAACTAACCTGAAGGTATTTCTTTGCCAGAATTCCCTACTTGGAAATACAAGTAGTCTTTGTAATCACTTTTATAAATAGAACCAGGATAAGTAAGAAAATGTATTTTTCATCTATCCTGAATCAAGTTTTTTTATAGTATTAGAAAGATGGGGTTATGTAAGGAATGGAACAATAAATTAGTTTACTTTGGTTTAAATGAAAGGTGTTTATACAGAAAGTTTGTAGTTAATTTGTCGGTCAAAAGTCCAGAATGTATCGTACAAAACAAGATTTGATGGAATTCATATCTTTCTTTAATGAACCATTGTTTTAATGACTAATTCACAAATTTTTGTTGATATTAAATAAATCACAAAGTTTTAACTGCCTACATCTCATAGTTTTGGTATCCTCCCCTTACATGCATGTATGAATGTGATTATATAATGTACTGATATCCAGGAGAGAACGGAATCATGAATACATCCATAAGACACCTATTATTTTACCTTTATCAAGCCTATAACTGAGACGTTTTTAATTGTATTTGTATCGAAACTGCCGTTGTTGTTAAGCGCAAATATGTACAATGACTTATCTGTACGGTTCTCGCTGTAGGGATCGAATCCGGAATCTTTAGCATTTTAAATCCTGAGCTTATCACTCAGCCACTGGGAGGGGGCGTTTGTGAGAATTGTTGTTGTTGCTGCTACACAATGGCTATCTGATCTCTGTCCACCACGGGGAATCAAGCCCCGGGTTTTAGTATTATAAGTCCATAAGCTAACTGTTGACCCAAAAAGGGACAATTCCAAATGATACAATAAAACCGAGTAAGTAAGTTTATGTTATATCTTTAAAAAAAAAAACAGTATAGTTTCATATTTTGAAGAATTTAATTTTTACTTGGTTGGATAATCCTTTAAACAAGTTTAGACTGAATCTCTGTTCTCAGCAACGTTTATAAAGATCTATGTAGATATAAACTTGTAATATTTGTAATTAACAAAAGAGTAATTTTCTGTTGTAACCACTAAAACAAATGATACGTATCTGCGCAGTCAGGTAGAAAATACTGAAATATTAAGCATACAACCTTTCAATTATCAGCTGACTTTGGTGGAAAATAAGTCAGCATCGAGCATCATAATGTTGCCCAAAATTGCTATTAAACAATTTGGATAACTCAAAAATAAATTATTTCTTTTCTGCAAATTGACAATTGATTTGTTTTATATGAAGTTAAGCATAAAACCACAGAGTGGACTATCTGTGCTCTGTCCACCACGGATATCGAAACCCGGTTTCTAGAGTTGTAAGTGCGCAAACCTACCGCTGTGCCACTGGGGGGCTTAACATTTGAACTTTTTCTAATGTTTGTTTTTCCCAATTTGCTTTACAGTATCATTCAAAGTCATGAGGTATTCGTTGCAATAAAAGAAGTATTCCATACAACAACAAAGATATATAGTATAACAACTTGAACCCGATGCAATCACACATGAAGAGCAAATACAGTAGGATATTATTCCATCTGAGAAGCTCAAGATGAAGCCAAAATGATCAAAATGTGATAGCTTTTAGGAGAAAGACGTCATAGCTTGGTCTATTTCAGAGAGTACCTGACAGAAGAGCATTACTGATACAACAAACTTTACACACCCCACAATGATTGAATAGTTTTTGTTTTATATTTTGTTCTTATTGAGTACCTGACAGAAGTGCATTACTGATACAACAATGTTTATACACCCACAATGGTTGAATAGTTTTTTGTTTTACACTTTGTTCTTATTGAAAGGATCAGTCCATTCTATGGTATTTTTTTTTCTGTTCAAATCACGTCGACATTGATAAAAGAGATCAAATGCGATATGAAACCAGCCTTCCTTTACCGTTTTTCTTTTGTGAATTGAGTAGTGTTTTCAAAGATTTTCTCCCAAATTTTGTCATTGTTCATACTTTACTGAATTTTAAAACCGCTAATTTTAGCTAATACAAAAAAATTAGGTTCCACATTTATTAGTATAAATTCCCAAACAGACGGAAATTAAATGCTATAAACTTAATCGTTCACAATAAAAAAAACTCTAAAACCAGCTTAATTATTTTACGTTTCAATAGTATACAATAATAAGCACAATTACAAAATATCTTCCACCACCCCCATCCCCAACAAAAAAAAGAGAAGATGCTTAAGATTAGGTTTCTTTTGATTACTTGTGAAAAAAATCACGAAAGCAGCCTATAACTTCAATAATTCTCCAAAGTGAAATACCATAAGAAAATACACAAATATCTTAAAACGCCGAGGTGGGCAGAACACAGATAGTCCATTATGTAGCTTTGCGCTTAACAAATAACAAAGTTTGTAGTCCTTTCGTAGCTTCGGTACGTTGATCTATGATTACCTTTCACTCTTAGATGTCCTAAGTGTATTTTCGTGAATGAGTCATTATTGATTCGCAATTTTTCAATCTTTTACGTTATACAAACTTCACGTATACAACGTCAACTTTCTACTGGTCACATATAAAAAAAAGTCCGTTCTACGTAGGTTCCAATTTACGAATTTTTGTAACCAACGGCAAAATTAGAATAAATATAAAAATATTTTTCTGTATAACCTATCGAGAAAGGTACGTCATAGCTGTTCAACTTTAATCTCGTGCACTCGGCCAAAAAATATACATAAACAGCTGAATTTTCATAATCGTTGGTTTTGCTCTTAAACCACTCAGCACTCAAAAATAATCACTTTGTAATCTGTTTATCTTAATATTTAGTTCAACCAGTTTGTGTTTTTATCAACACACCACTTTGGTTATAATAACATTTAATTCAACCAGTTTGTGTTTTTATCAACACATGGTGCACATCACTTTGCAATCTGGTTATAATAACAGTTAGTTCAACCAGTTTGTGTTTTTATCAACACACTACTTTCTAAACTGGTTACAATAACATTTAGTTCAACCAGTTTGTGTTTTTCTTATCACACCATTTTGTATTTTTTTATAATAACATTTAGTTCAACCAGTTTGTGTTTTTATCAACACATAGTGCACACCACTTTGTAATCTGGTTATAATAACATTTAGTTCAACCAGTTTGTGTTTTTATCAACACATGGTGCACACCACTTTGTAATCTGGTTATAATAACATTTAATTCAACCAGTTTGTGTTTTTATCAGCACATAAGTAACATTAGAATATAAAAATCGATATAATCGATTTAGTCTTTTTTCATATTAGCCAAAGTTGCTGTTGTGATACCGACGTCTTGATTGATGTAAAACATCACGGAAAGAATTATCCAAGCATGTAAAATCATGTAATATATATACTGATAAAACAAACAAGAATAATGCTAGTGTAAATAAGAACAAAACTTTTTGGAAAGAGTTTTAATTACACGAAATTACTAAAGAAATCGGTGAAAATTTGTCATGCATTAAAAAGATCATTTTCAACAATAAAGTTTGAGCATTATTTTTAGTTGAATAAATATTAACATGTTATACGTATTCGACAGCTTTAATGCAGGTTGTAGCACAATACATACGTTCCCTCGTAACCGAGGGTTATATTGCTCTTGTGGAAATTAAAAGTTTGTTTGTTTTGGAATGTTCGCGCAAAGCTACACGAGGGCTATCTGCGCTAGCCGTCCCTAATTTAGCAGTGTAAGACTAGAGGGAAGGCAGCTAGTCATCCCCACCCACCGCCAACTCTTGGGCTACTCTTTTACCAACGATTAGTGGGATTGACCGTCACATTATAACGCTCCCACGGCTGAAAGGGCGAGCATGTTTGGTGGGATGCGGATTCGAACCCGCGACCCTCAGATTGTGAGTCGAGCGCCTTATCCACCTGGCCATGCCGGGCACAAAATTAAAAGAATACTTGTCTTGATTAGAGGGTATTTACGTATTATATTTAATTGAATGTTCCGTAGAACACGAATGGATTTCAGTTGGAATATAGAACCAGTCTGATTTCAGCTTTTCTTAGTATTGAGTCTAACGAATGCCTTCAAGTTTTAGGGGGGACATCGAAATTTGACAACCTATGTTGTACACTACACCTGTGATCCTGTTCGTATGATAAATTGGATTCACTGTTTTGTTGTATTTTAGTTTCGCAAGAACTTGCGAAAGAGATAGTCAATTGCAACCCAGTTTTAACCGTCATTTCTTCACCAGAAAGTATCTTGTCTGGTTGTTTCTAAAACCCCAGGAAACGAAAACAACACGAATTGCCCAAGGTTGTTCCTTTTGTAACCAAACGGTACAATGTTAAACAAGACTATAAGATGGTTATTGACACAAAGTAGATATTATAACCAACAGAAAACTTACCAAACATTTTATTATAATGGTTAAAAAAATTATCTGCTTTATTATAATAGTCCAAATGAATACTTCGTCGCTTTGTAAGTTGTTTTTATTTACTTAGTATGTATTAGAAATAATAATAATAAACTCTTCTGTAAATAACAAAATATATTAGTATTATAGCTTCGCTTTCTTACTTTATGGGACTTTCCTCCTTAGTATACATGATTTGTCCATTATTTTATTAAAACAAACACATGAGTTTTGAATCTATTCAGTGATAGAATTATCATATAAGATCTGACTAAAAGCTACATAAACTTCTATTAGTTGTCCTTGTACTTTCAAAGGTATATCAGCGGTCCACATTTGACCACGATATTTTAGTGTTCAAGAAATGTTTTAATACGTTGGATAAAGCTATGTCCTCTGTACTCAAATCAAAAGAAAACTGAAACATTTTAAGCAATGGTACTTTTTTTAGGAACAAGATTGAGAATCGTATAAAATCTCCTCAGTGAGTTTTGGCTCGTTTTGTGATTATTTTTTTCAGCCAGGAAAGAACTTATAAACAATTCAGTTTACGTCATAAGTGTATCAAATATATATATTCATTTAGTGGTGTAATTCACGGTTTTCCAAACTTTTAATTATCATGATTCCCTTTCTTGTCGATCTTCGTATACCAGAAACTAAATTATTAAAAGAATAAAAGTACTTTGATTATAACTGGAGGTTAAGAGATCCTTTATTTATTATAAAAACGGAAAGTATTAATATTTTAAGTATTCTTGACCCCTTGAGGTCGTGACCCATGATTTTGGGAAACGATGCCATTGCGAGGTCTTGTCTTATCAAATTCAACCAAATCTTGAATTAACACATGTGTGATGGGGTTTCATTTCTGCACTGAAATTCTAGACGACACTTATAGATCAGATCTAATGAATATATCCAAAACATACTTATGACAAAAGATAAAATACCATTGTATATATACAAGAAGCCATGATTATGTTTTGTAAAAACACAATTATGTTAGTTCCAAAGTGAAACAAACCATCTCACATTTGTCAATAATGTGTAGTTAATAATGGCTGTAGGCGATGAGTTTTTCTTGTTTATTTTATATTTTGTAAAAACATAATTATATTAGTTCCAATGTGAAACAAACCATCTCACATTTGTCAATAATGTGTAGTTAATAATGGCTGTAGGCGATGAGTTAACTCTTGTTTCTGTTTGTTTGTGTTTGTTTATTGGAAAAAATCGCTGATGATAAGTAGTTTCTTGTCGAGTTCTGACCTCCACCTCTTGATTTTGATATTTACAAGCCTGTAGCTTCATCTTATTGTAGTAAAGACATCCACACTCATTCAAGACACGTTGTCACGAAGTAACAAATTTGTTTATGTGTTTGCTTTAGCGCAAACCTGTTCTATGTCCACTACGGAAAATCGGACCACGGGTTTTAGTGTAGTAAGTCAGTAAACTTAGAACTGAGCCACTAGGGGGACAAAAAATTTAAAATAAAGAATGTCGATTCCATGCAAGTGATGATTTACGGCATTACTTAAACCTTACATTTGACAGTTCCATACCATGGTCAGATGGTTAGGGCGCTCGACTCGCAATATCAGGGTCGCAGGTTCGAATCCCCCTTTCCACCAAACATGTTCGCCCTTTCAGCCATGGAGGCGTTATAATGCGGCGGTCAATCTCACTATTAGTTAGTAAAAGAGTTGACGGTGGGTGGTGATGACTAGTTGCCTTCCCTCTAGTCTTACACTGCTAAATTAGGGACGGCTAGCGCGAAATTCAAAACAAACGAATCAACAAACAGTTCCATACAAAAGTGTTAAGTCCGTACTAACCTGTCATCGCCATAATTGCCATGTGAGGAGCAAAAAAGAAGATTAAATCAGTTTCTGAAACTGTAAGCAAAATTTCCCTTAGATTGAAGAAACGACTCTTCACTTTTTCAGCAAATGAATAGGCTGTGTAAAAGTGAACTTCACTGAAATCTCAGAGGATTGACAAAGGCCTCAGAATTGTTTTGGTGGCTGACGCTTTATCACAGAATTGAAACAGTTCAAATAACACCCGCTTGCATGCATGGCAGATCCCGAATTTGACGTTATTTGAAATTAAACTTCACTTTGTTTGGCAAGAAATCGATTCAAGATTTCCTCGGGCTCACTATGTATCTGGATTAGATGTGGTCTCAATTGGCGAACTGTCTCATCAACAAATTTGTGGTTTTAACAAGTTCAGACATCACTTTAAACATATAACAAAATAAGTTATCAAATATGCACACTAAAGCTCTAATTAATTTTTTTAAGTCTGAGATTTGTTTCACTTATATTGTAGGAACGTAAACACGATTCGTTTTTAGATATCAGTAGATTTCGAAAAAACCCAGAAACCCAATAGTTGACTATACTGAAGAAGAACAGTTAACTATGTTAAAAGCTCTCAGCTCTCTAGGTCTTTGGAAATATATTTGAATTCTTTTTGATGATACTGTGTGCTAATTATCTCATAATGGTATTCATGATATGATAAATTTCATGAAATACACATTTCTGTAAAACTCTATGGCCTTCATGATATGATAAATTTCATAAAATACACATTTCTGTAAAACTCTATGGCCTTCATGATATGATAAATTTCATGATATACACATTTCTGTAAAACTCTATGGCCTTCATGATTTGATAAAGTTCATAAGATACACATTTCTGTAAAACTCTATGGCCTTCATGATATGATAAATTTCATGATATATATACATTTCTGTAAAACTCTATTAACCTCAGTGTAGAGTCCTTATCGTTCAAATTTATTTGTTTTTTCATTCATATTTGTTCTAAAAGATTTGTTATCAAATTTTAAACAACTGTTTGTAAAAAAAAACAACAAGAAAATGATTACTGTATGCTTGATACTTGTTGAATTTTTGGTGTCATTTTAAATTATTTTTTTTATAAGTCTACTTACATGAAAATTGAATTCTAGAGAGTACGATTTTTATTTAGTTTTTAAGAATTGTCTAGAATATTTAGTGAAAGAATTTTTATAAATAAAATCAATTAACACTTTAAAGTATGTAAATTAACAATATTTTTAACTGTCATCTGTTATCAATTTTCAAGCACAAAAAATATCAATTTATTGAAAAACGAACTTAAAAAAAAAAAGAAATTAGAGGAACCTGACCACCAAACGTGTTGCTTTAAAGATATATCGTAGATATTTTCTGATAGTTATTTCAGTGGGACATTAATATACTCAGCCAATCAAAATAATATGAGATTGAGGTACATTTCTGTGTATTACGTTAAAGTATATTATTGCCGTCGAAGTAGTGTCAACCAATCACACTTTCTCAGTGCATTGCATACAATACATAAGCAAACGTGATGGTTATACGAGATCACTATTCTCAGGATATTGTATACTAGATGGAGTACCCAT
>NW_013666108.1:16990-41436 GCF_000517525.1 Limulus polyphemus | reverse complement strand
AACTTCAAAACACAAAATGCGAAACCGCAACTTTGCATGTGTCTCCACATAGACCCAACAAACCTTCATACTAAATTTGGGGAAGATCCATCCAGAGGAGGGCGAAATAGTGATAAAAAATGCGACATCGAAAATAAAAACCGCAAAATGCAAAACTGAAAATCTGTATGTTTCTTCCTATGGATCCAATGAACCTCCACACCAATTTTAATGAAGATCCATCCACACACTGCGAATTAGTTACATGGACATACAACAGACAATACTATTATATTTATATAGATAATACATATGCAATCGTGATGGTTAGATGACATAAGAACAGTATTTAGATATGTGTTTATAACTATATGTTAAACGCGTACTAGGATGCAGTACTATCTATATCAATTTTACACTGGCATAAACTATTTCGTATGGATGGCTATGTTTCAAGTACATTCTTCAGATCTCTGGATAAAAAAAGACCTGTCGATTCTTAAGTAAACTTTATTTACGATAAAAAAGAACATTACCAAAGTTTGCAAGGCGTAAAATCCTATTAGACATCAGGGTCTAGTGAACACCACTGGCAGCGAGGGTTTGCCATACGCTAATGCTTTTGAAAGGCTGTTGTACTTAGCCATCTTCTGTACTTATTCTTATCCCTGGTTTATAATAGTTTTACACAGATAGACAGATAAAACATCGGATTTCTTTACTTTATACTAACTCTCTCGGCAAACCCACTCTCAAAAACCCTGATACCGAGAATATAGACCCATTGGTAGTAGAACATGACAATTAATTTGGGTGAAATGCATTCACTATGTTTTTGCTTGATAGAAAAATTGTCAATAGGGAGTTAAATCTTACATGTTTTCAAAATTCTAACAAAGTACATAATTTAATTTTCGGTCAGGTTGAGTGGTCCCTATAAGGTATACCCTCTAGCGAAATATGAAATTGAGGGAAACTTATGAAAATGACTATAAAAATGTCCACTTAGATAATAAAATAATGCGTAAATACGTCGGTAACCGAAGTGTGTATGAGGTTTGTTTGTTTGTTTTGAATTTCGCGCAAAGCCACACGAGGGCTATCTGTGCTAGCCGTCCATAATTTAGCAGTGTAAGTCTAGAGGGAAGGCAGCTAGTCATCACCGCCCACTGCCAACTCTTGGGCTACTCTTTTACCAACGAATAGTGGGATTGACCGTCAATATATAACGCCCCCACGGTTGAAAGGGCGAGCATGTTTGGTGGGAGGGGGATTCGAACCCGCGACCCTCAGATTGCGAGTCGAGCGTCCTAACCACCTGGCCATGCTGGGCCCTGTGTATGAGGGGTGGGTGAGATCAAATGGCTCGCACAAACCCATCTTTTAACTCCAATTAAAATGTTTAGTTGACTTATAATCTCCATGAGAAACCAAACTCTTCAAAAAAGTTTTACTTTGTATTTAGAGGTACTGAAAAATTCATTTGTGTACTTTCTTTTGCAAATATATATATATATATATTTCTATATGTTAAAAAATTTTAGCTATTAATTAAGAACGCTCTTCTTTAACGTCGTTGCGAATTCCTGAAGGCGTCGGTGGTGCCATCTCTAGTGACATTAGAGCAAGATATGCTCAATTTACTGACGATTCGATTGCTTATTTGTTAAATCTCCCACAACCTACAAAACGGCTATCTGTGTTAGCCGGCCTCAATTTTTAATTGATAGCCTAGAAGAAAGGCACCTAATCAACTCCATCCACCAACTCTTGGGCTACCTTTTTCAGAGCAAATATTGAGATTTAACTGTCAGTCTTATAACGCGCCCATGGTCCCAAAGTGCGAAGCGCGATTTTCTTTTTTCTTTAAATAGACGCAATTTACGGTACCTCAGTTCCACCTTATAGCACGCTAACCACTAGTTTGCGTCTCAGTCCTCACCCGTTAAGACTGAACAAAGAACATAGTATCTTCATTTTTCTTAATGCCTTCAACCGGTTTTGCAAGATGGAATATTTTATCAGGATCCTTTCAAAATATCTCAATCAGAACCATGATGATGATGATTAGAATATTTGTACAAATATAAAAGTGCTATTAGTTATTGGTGAATTATTGACATATCTTGTATATAAATATACACTTTTGGGTGGGTTTTCGGATGAATAAATTCACTAATTGCAAGATAGTGTAGGCAATAAATATCATATTCCTATTCAAACATGTATAGACATGACTGACAGGATATAATTGTAATTTCCTAAAAAAATGTTGAGTTTTATGAAATGTGTTCTGATGCTTTGGTTAATTAATAGTTTACATACTACTCAGTAATAGCTGAAAAATACGAAACGTAACTAGACACAATGACAACACCTGCTGCTTTTTGTTTGTGATAAATAACTTAGTTGAAAAATACGAAACGTAACTAGACACAATGACAAGCCCCCAGTGGCACAGCGGTATGTCTGTGGACTTACAACGCTAGAATCCGGGTTTCGATACCCGTGGTGGGCATGGTACAGATAGCCCAATGTGCAGCTTTGTGCTTAACTACAGACAAACAAACACAATGACAACACCAGCAGTGTTTTGGTTGTGATAAATAACAAAAGCAGAAGCTTGATAAGGATTTAAGACTAAAAATTGCGGCCCGGTATGGCCAGGTGGATAAGACGCTTGACTCGCAATCTGAGGGTCGCGGGTTCTAATCCCCGTCCCACCAAACATGCTCGCCCTTTCAGCCGTGGGGGCGTTATAATGTGACGGTCAATCCCACTATTCGTTGGTAAAAGAGTAGCCCAAGAGTTGGCGGTGGGTGGTGATGACTAGCTGCCTTCCCTCTAGTCTTACACTGCTAAATTAGGGACGGCTAGTGCAGATAGCCCTCGTGTAGCTTTGCGCGAAATTCAAAAACAAACAAACAAACAAACTAAAAATTGCTACACCATTTGTATTAATAGTAAAGTCGCTGTCGATATATTCTGGATATGCTTTCTTTAGTTCTGTTTACATTGTGTCGAACCCGGGTAAACCGGACGTGACCTTATGGTTAGCGTTGTTAGGCTGTGAACCCAAGAATTCATTGGTAATGATCCCTTGTCGAAAAAAAAACAAAACAAAGAAGAACTCACTTCAACTGTTTGGGCTGTGGGTGCGTTATAACAGAGACAATCAAATTCCACTCTTCCATCAGACAAGTGTAACCAAAAAGTTCTTCTTTGAAGGTAGCTTTAGGTGTTGAAGTCTACATCTGAAGAAGGACTCAGCACAGATTGAGCATGGAGCCAGAAATTTTATCACAAACAAACACAAGAAAGAAACAGACCACAAATAACCTTCTTTAAATAACCCAAGAATCGGCGGTGGGTGTTGTTGACTAAGATAAATTCACCCTAGTCTGTCAGTTCAAAATCAGAGACAGCCATGCGCGAAAATTTTGAAGCAAACAAAATGTTGGATATTGTTGTTTTTTTTTCCTATTAACGTATTCATGAACCATCACATCCGGCATATTTTTCTATCAAAGTTGTTACGAGTTTCATAGTTTTTACGAATTATTCCAGTTACTTAAATGCGAATTTTCTGATGGAGGGCCAGCATTACAAAAACAAAGAAAATTGCAACACTGCGAGGAAGCAATCAGAGCAGAATTTTTCCAAAAGAAAAATCCCAAGGTGAAGGATACGCCCATGTAAATAACATGCAAAGAACGTTTAATGCTTTTGAAAAAAAAAAAAAAAATTATAAAAACAAGTACCACTGTCAATCAGTATTGAATTACGACGTGTAATAAGATAATCTTGTAAATGCTCATTCAATAAATATAATACCTCTATAGTTTGAGTGTCTTATGTCGCGATTTCTTTATAATGTTGCAAGAGTCGTAACTCTTGCGATTAACGTTTCTGATGTGCTATGAAAGTGGACTTCTGCAAGCTGAGAATATTTCGTGAAGATCAAACGTTCAGAGGCGTCATGTATCGATTTTTACCGAATCGATAAACGTCAGTCCGGGGCCGTCATCTAATTTGTGATATCTACTTTTTCATTAGTTTTTCCGAGTTCTCTCAGCGTAGATAGGCTGGGAGGGGGGGGGGTTGTTCTCGATGTATAATGAACAGAAACTGAACAATCAACCTTTGTCAATTAGCGATGCTGCTACTTTAATATAACATCAGAAATATGTTGCATTTTTGAAAATATCCAACAGACTGATTATAGAATACCACGTTCGTGTGTTGACCTTCCAGGGACGTTCTTGTTTATAGTTTCTTAACAGTAACCACGTGATTAAAAAAATTGTAGTCTGTTAAAGTTAGAAAAATAGTTTTGATAAACTGTTTGTTTGAAATTAAGCACAAAGCTACACAATGGGCTATCTGCGCTCTGCCCACCGCGGGTATCGAAACCCAGTTTCTAGCGTTGTAAGTCCGCAGACATACCGCTGTGCCATTGGGGGGCGATAACCTGTTATATTATTTTCGCATTATTTTTAATTTTTAAGCTTTCGTACCAAAGTCATCGTGAATACGAAAGGATATTTAAATTTATTAATAAGAACTTCTGAGTAAAAAAAAAGAAAAAAAGAAGAATATCGTGTAATGATATCTTCGGATTCACACTCCAGTGTTATTATCATAATTTTGGGCCAGGTGGTTATGGTGCTTGGCTAGCAATCTGAAGGTCGCGGGTTCGAATCCTTGTCCCACCAAACGCCCTTTCAACCATGGGAGTGTTATAATGTGACGGTCAATCCCACTATTTGTATTTCAAGTATATTTTATAATTACGTAATAACTATAATTGAAATTATGGTTTGATGTGAATTTCGCGCAAAGCTACACGAGGGCTATCCGTCCATAATTTCGCAGTGAAAGACTAGAGGGAAGGCAGCTAGTCATCACCACCCACCGCCAACTCTTGGACTACTCCTTTACCAATGAATAGTGGGATTGACCGTCACATTATAACGCCCCCACGGCTGAAAGGGCGAGCATGTTTGGAGTGACGGGGATTCGAACCCGCGACCCTCAGATTGCGAGTCGATCGCCCTAACCACCTGGCGGAAGACGAAGAAATGATATATAAAATAATTTGTTAAATAGATAAACTCACACACTGAGAGAGACAGGAAAAGAAACATATTAAAAAAATTAATAAATTGATATAAAAAAGTAAAAAATGAGTACTAAACTTATTTTTGTTTACGATTTTTATAGTTATCGTTGGTATAACCTTCATACGCACTGTTTTTGGAACACAGTAAAGTTTATAAAAGAACAGATGTTTTTTGAAATTAATAACCGTGTCATTCTATAAAATTAATTTATTATTTTTAGTAAAGACTATGGATAAGTTCTGCTTCATGAAGTAATATTATAATACCTTTACATTGTCGAAAAATGATATAAGAAATATACCTCCCTCCCCCCCGCTTTCCGGTATCTAACGAAAAATTTTCGGACTCATACGCAAAAATCAGGGCTTTATCACCTGCCGCGGAGGGCACAGGCAAGATAGCCCATTGAGTAGATTTGCGCCTGACAACGAAAGAAGCAATAACCTACTGTTCTTGAGCGTGGAAAAAAGAAACTGGTTTGAGAGTATGAATTACCGATACCTGGTGGTATGATTAGTCGATTGTTTGTCATCAGAGCTCGAGTCTTAAAATACTTTAAAATCACTCTATATGAGTTTCAAGCTTATATTTTAATTTTAAAAACACGTTTAGGAGACGTTTTCAATTTAGAGAATGTTCGTATTTGAAACCTGTGAGTGATCTTTGCAATGTTTCAAACAGATGATATTAAGCATTTAAATAAACAAATGTTTCTAAGTGTGAAAAATATGATATAGTTCTCTGATGTTCTAATTACGGACTTAGAAAAGCTTGTATACGCGAGTTTACAAAAGCTGAAACGTTGTACTCATTTAGTTTTTGATCGAATTTGTTATGTTGTTTCACACAGTTTGCCGTTATGAATTAAATTAACTCATTACTAGGTGGCAGCACATTTATCACTTAAACTCTGGCGATAATCCACAAGACATTTATATGATCTCCACTATTGAGATAGTTTACTGGTATAATTATTATATGATAACTGATTATATTTCTCTTATTTTAACAGGTTGTCCGTTATTCAAGAACGACGTCTTCACGACTATATACGACAAGATAACACAGTTCTTCAGTCACTGGGTTTTCTACTAAGAATTACAGCTAGAAAATTTGTCGATTTCTAACAAAAGTTACATCTGGTCTACATACTACTGTATTTATTTCCAACGCAAGTAACAGTAACTTCTTAACCATTGCTTATTTGATTCTCTTCCTCACGTAGGAGTTAATTCTTCACCTCGATTGTCGAATACTTCCTATTGTTTCATTATTTCCATAGAAGGTTTATAAAATTTAGTGATAGGTTATCCACAAAACATATCTTAAAAGGTTAGAAGTAATAAGAAAGTATACGGAACATATCGTTCCATCAGTATTAAGGTCCTCTACATGCAATAAGTCAGAGGTACCATGACAAACATAGGAAACCTTACTAGTTTTAAACATAATGACTCCAACTCGGAATTCAAGGCAGTATTTGGACCTGACTATCATCGAACGGTTCGAATTGTCATCATCGCTGCAATGATTGCTGTCTCCCTAACAGGAAACCTTGTGGTTTGTTGGAGACTTCTCGTCTCTCAACGGGGTCGTCACTCAAAACCCAAGGTGCTGTTCCTTAATCTCGCTATAGCGGATCTACTGGTTACCATGGTAACCATGACAGCTCAGGTAGTGTGGGAAGTGATGGGTAGATTATGGATAGCAGGGGATATTTTTTGTCGCTTTTTTAAACTGCTCCAGACATTCGCTCTCGTGTCATCTACGTATATGTTGGTCAGTATTGCGCTGGATCGCTATTACGTCATAGTATATCCTCTAAGCCCGTGCGTTTCCTCTTGGAAGCTTGCTTTGATTGCTTGGTCTACTTCTCTTATTCCTTCAATTCCAAATCTTTATATTTTTCGTGAAATTGAAGTAGACAAAAACCAGAGTTTTTGCAGCTCCCTCTTTTATACCGGGAAATATCCTCGCTATCATCGCCAAATATATATGGCTTTTATTTTTTTAACAGTATTCATCATTCCTTTTTGCCTTCTGGTTGCGCTGTACTCACGCATCTTATTGGAAATATGGCACCAGTCTTCAGCCGTGAAAAACCGCCAGCAGACAGGATCGTCCCTTCCTCGTGCAAAAGTGAAAACACTGAAGATGACTATGGCAATTTTCGTCGCCTTCATGATTACAAATTTACCGTACGTCATCCAAGAGATGGTTCTGGCCTTTGGGAACCCAAAGGCCTTGGATGTAAATATGGTGGCGCTGTTTGGTGTTATTTCAGCCAGTAATAGCGCCATCAATCCTTGTATATATTTGGTGTTCCAGTCCCAATCAAATGCATGGAATCGTTTCAGTTCTTGTTTAACAACAATGAAGAACAGAAGTTTGTTAAGAATCCGATCCTGGCGGACAAGGTTTTCATACAGAACCACATCATTTACAAGCTTTCGTCAGAACACTCATAATTTTACGCATGCGTTCGATGTTCCTCCTATCGCAGACCCCGAGACAATACAGCTTACTATTATCGCACATAATAATCCGTTGATAAGGTGAAAAATTCGTTTGAATATAAAGGTTTTTTCTTAAATTTCGAGTTTTTGCTTCCCATGTATAAAAAAAAAAAAAACAAGTTCGAAAGTCGTATATAATGTTTAATATGAACTTCATGGTAACATACTTTAAAGTATGCTAACGTGATGGCTTTTGTGATCAAATTTATTCGTACACTTTATTTTTCTGGAGTTATTATGTAAACATGTATCCAATCAATGGTGCTTTATGTATATTTTAAAAATTGTGCTGATTCTTTCTTTGAATAAACCAACTGGTTAATGCCATTCCAAAAGAAAGTTTATTTTGTACTCTATAAAAAAAATTGTTTGTTGTTAAGTATCGCCCACTACAAATATCGAAACCAGGATTTTAATAATATAAGTGTTCAGACTTACCGCTGAGCTACTGGAGGACAAACACTCAAAATCGATTTGCTGTTTATAAATTACTGTATTAAAGTTCTATGGAGATTTATATTTAATCGTTTACTAAATAAACTTACAAATCCTAAAACAAAACCTATGAATTTCAACTCCAAATTTCTTTAAAAAAATAATTTTATTATATCTTTCTTAAGTGTAGTATTATGGGTATATATATATATATATACAGAAACTAACTTATAATAGAAAATATATTAAAGAATGTTCAGATTTTCCGCTGGTTTGGACAAACGAAGGAACCGTCGTGAATTTCTTGTAGCCCAAAATTAGATCATACGTGAAGGATTCTAGCATAACTCCATTTTTGAACCTTCAAATTACCAATTTCGTTGTATAGCGTTTATTACCAGCCTGGCCCAGTCATTTTATATTTTTGCCTATGACAACATTCAATGTGAAGAACTGGCCAAAAAAAGAGGATGAAATCAGTAAAAAAAACTGCTTTAATTAGTGGGATTTATTGTCACGATATTTTCGATTACATATTTTTAGATGACTCATGTTATTACGAGAAATGTGATCAATAAATTCATGGACCCACAAGCAATTTGGTGTCAAATAGTTTATAAGAAATGTGTCTTAAAAGCCTATGAGTTTCATATGAACCCTCACCACCAGTTGTTTAGGCTTAACAAATAAAAGTATCTTCCCAGTCTGACATTCCACCAATGACCAACATCCGCAACAATGTGTCGATAACACTTTGAAAGTAGATTGTTTAACTTAACCAAGCTATGTATTTGAAAATATATGCAAACAGAACGACCCATTACCTGATAATTGATTATATTTTCTATAATGTCAATTAAATTTTACAAGTTCCGCCAGTTGGCCTAACTAACATTAACCAATTTCTATTGGTCAGCATAGATTTAAAATATCTAATAATCTTCGTTTTTTTTTTAATTCAAATTTTTTTTATAGGACATATTTTCTATATCTATAAGAATTAATCATAAAACTGTCAATCACAGTATATCATTAGAATATTTTGGCAACATTTCAGAACTTCTATTGTCTTTTGTCCTCGCATACAGCTTTTATTTTAACACTTCCAAAGCTTATTATTAAAATATAAAAGATTCTTTCTTGGTTTTAAAACTTCCGACGTTTATCAAAAACACATCTTCATTTACCAAAATATGCATGGCTGTTTTCAAAGAAAGATAAAAAAATACGTTTATTTTATAAATAATTAATGACTATTTATATACGTTTTCCTTAGAAACTTGTCACAAAGTATTGAGACACGTGATTTACTTCTAAACGTATACATCGTGCGCATTATGAACATTTACTTCAAACTGTCATTGTACTAAAAAGCGTCAGTTGTTGAAAAACCCCAAATTCAAGAACCCCGAAGAACAAACGATAACCATCACATCAAAATCGCTTGAGTTTTAAGCGTTTGAAAACTTCTTGGGGATACTTATTTTTGATTTCTGCATTTAATACCTCTTGATAGTTATATATTTTTAATTTTAACAAACAACTTACTATTTCAGCAGAAAAGCTAACAGGTATATGAAATAGGTATTCTTTACTTCCATACTTGATTAACAAGTAACTTACTATTTCAGCAGAAAATCTAATAGGTGCATGAAATAGGTATTCTTTACTTCCATACTTGATTAACAAACAACTTACTATTTCAGCAGAAAAGCTAAAAGGTATATGAAATAGGTATTCTATACTTCCATACTTGATTAACAAGTAACTTACTATTTCAGCAGAAAAGCTAAAAGGTATATGAAATAGGTATTCTTTACTTCCATACTTGATTAACAAACAACTTACTATTTCAGCAGAAAAGCTAAAAGGTATATGAAATAGGTATTCTATACTTCCATACTTGATTAACAAGTAACTTACTGTTTCAGCAGAAAAGCTAATAGGTATATGAAATAGCTATCCTTGAAGGTACATAATAAACTACTCACAGCACTTTCTCTAATGCCATTTTCTTTTAGATAATCTCCAACAAAAACGTAAACTTTGCCAATGCTTTTTCCGCCTTAAGAACGTTGCTACATGGAACAAATCTCATCCTAAACAAAGTGGTTTAAAGCTCAATCAATAGCCCAACTTCAATCTCAGAGTTGACGTGATATAAGAGATATGTCAAGATCACTAAAAGTTAAACCATCTTGACGAGTTCCAATTCCACCGATGATTCATTGGATAAGTAAAATAACATCTGGTCTAGCAAAGTAAACAGATCAAATTATCCTCGAATGACTGTAACCGATTATTATTTTTCGGTGTAGATTTCAACCCTTAAAGGCCGTTAGTTTCTATTCTCTCTTTTTGCAAGGAAGTATCCACTTTTATCGAATCTATACTGAAAGGAATTTATGTCTGCAGCTCCCAATTGTAAAAAAAAAAAAAAGGTTATTCATGTATGTTCGTCATTATATGATTGGTCTGGCGTTATTGAAAGTTCAGGAAATATAATGAGTTCTAGTTATACCAGGAGACGAATTTTAACAAGGTATAAAATCGATATGGCAAATTGAGGTTCGTGTAACAGCTCAACAGTGTCCTAGTTTGCTAGTAACGTCATATTTGATTTGTACATTCGCGAGTCCTAGTTTTGTAGTAACGTCATATTTGACTTGTACATTTACATTGTGTCATCTTTAGTTTTGCTAGTAATTTCATGTTTGACTTTTAAGTTCGCATTGTATTATCATTAGCTGTTAATTTTGAAAATCATAATCTTTCTTCAAAAGGAAATGGTTAAGTTAATAAAAACTGATGTGTAGAATCTATGAATTTCTCACATCTTCAAAACTTTATATATCAAACAACAGGAAGTTTTGGAAATGTATTTTCAAAATCCTACCCGTTAAGTTTGAAGGATTATTTTCGTCTTGTTATTTATAAAATCATTTTCATTTTATTAGTTTTATCGCCTTTAAGATAGCAATTCCTAGCTGGGGGAACAATGTTTTTTTTTAACATTTCGTTATTAAACTGTCTTAATTAACTTTGTTAAGACGTAGCTTTTTTTGTACTGTTTAACTATAATTCTTATTTAGGAATATTTATAACTTTATGTAAATTGTTAAACACATTTATTTTACTTCATGGATTATTTCAAATAATAACAGTCTAAGAAATAGCGCTCTCCTGTGGCAGATATATAACTTAGGTAATCATTGTACTTTGATCTCCCTCAGCTGATCAAAATATTCCACTTTAAATCGCTAATTTCAATGTTCTGAAGTCTGCATGCACGCTTGAGCCGCATATGTTATATATTGAAAGAGTCCTCTTGTGGAGATTTACAGAACTATTTTATGCTTTTGAAATAGGTGGTACACTCTTTCAAGCAGTTACACCTACGTAGGTTATCTGCGCTAGCTATAGTAATATAGAAAGTTCTAATGCTTTCTTGTTTCAATAAGTTTTGTAGCATTAAAACTTTCTGTATTGCTATAGCTAGCTAGGTAACGTATGTATCGGTCCCTACTTGTTTTTATAAAATGACCCCCGGTGGGACAGCGGTAAGTCTGCGGATTTACAACGCTAAAATCAGAGGCTCGATTCCCCTCTGTGGACACAGCAGATAGCCCGATGTCGTTTTGCTATAAGAAAACACACACACACACACAAACTTTATAAAATAAAAACTAATTTTTATTATACTTGTGACAACATGTTTTTGCGTCATCTAGTGGCAGCTGCATAAACTACTAAATAATATATTTCCGCTTAACAAACATTATTATTAATTTTTGTTTTTAATTTGATTGACTTTAAAAGAATCAGAAAATAATTCATACCATTTTATTGGATATCACATTATGCGAAAGTTCGCCCCATAATGGTAATTAAGCATTTGTTTGTTTGTTTTCAGAATATTTTAATATCCAAACGTTTGAAATGTTTTGATACTTTAAGAATTATTGGAGTTTTAAATCTCTACAGCGTTTGTTTAAATTTCTCTCTTTCATTTTTTTAAAGAAACATGCTGAAACACTTGGTTTCAAGTAGGGTTCAAAATGATAGGTTTTAGTGAAGATATATGAAAGCGTTGTAGTGTAATAGAATTATGTAAATTACATATTTCTACCGAGTTGAAAAAAGTAATCAGACATCAAAGAACAACATTACTTAGGTTTAGCGATATTCGCGCACAAAGGATTTCTGTGCTAGCCATACATAATTTTCAACTGAGACTAAACAACGTTTGGGCTACTCTTGTCAGATAGAATAATAAGTTTTGACTATCATCTTACAACGTACCCACGTCCCTAAATACACTGTGGTAGCGAATTCTTTATGACGGTAATGAGACGCGGGAACCTAAGTTACACAGCCCTGCTCCCTAACCAGTGGAATTCTATTAGAATTTATTTTAAAAACTAAGGTAGGGAAATTATTCTCATTTCTGGTGAAAATTCTAATTATGGCTTTTTTGTTTAAGTTAAACATAAAGCTACACAATGGGCTATGTGTAATGTTCTGCCCACCACGGGTCTCGAAACCCGCTTTCTAGCGCTGTAAGTCCGGATAAATACCGTTGTGCCACTGGGAGGGGGGGGGGTCTAATTATTGTATTCATTATTTTTTTTTTTTTATTTCAGTTCAAATATGAAATTGAATAGTTTACATATTTCTATTTTGTTTACTTATTTTCTTTTTCTACTTACCTCCATAATTTTCCTCGAAATTGTGAACTATTTTTGGGTTTGTCCAGCAAAGACCACATTTACAAATCCGTTATTAGAGTCTAATGCAGTTGCACTAGATCTGAATTTTCGATTGAAATTTGCTACGCCTACTTGTGATATGAAAAAGTAGAGAACAACGTGAAAAATACCAATTATTAATGACATATTTATATATTTCTAAGGCTTTTTACTAGTATCTGCCGGCCCGGCAGGACCAGGTGGTTAGGGAGCTCGACTCGCAATCTGCAGGTCCCGGGTTCGAATCCCAGTCCAACCAAACATGCTCGCCCTTTCAGCCGTAGGGGCGTTATAATGTGACGGTCAATCCCACTATTCGTTGGTAAAAGAGTAGCCCAAGAGTTGGCGGTGGGTGGTGATGACTAGCTGCCTTCCCTCTGTAGTCTTACACTGCTAAATTAGGGACTGCTAGCGCAGATAGCCCTCGTATAGCTTTGCGCGAAATTCAAAACAAACAAACAAACTTTTGTATCTACCTTTCCACGATAAAAATGAGCTTCGAATCAACGCAACATGAAAATAATTAACAAAGTGATCAAAGCAAGGAAAGTTTAATTAAAACTTAAGTTTATAAAATTTGACCATTCTTGTGATGAGTACTAAAAAGAATATTTTTCAAAAGCAGAACGTAGGCAGTTTGCTAAAATAAAAACGTGCTATCCGTAATTCATATATAATAAAAAGAAAAAACTTGTAAAAATCACCGATGTATATAATGTTTTTATTGCAGTACATGAACAGACGTATATGTCCACTAACTTTTTTTTTACTGTAAAATCGAAAACACTGAAATTCGAAACGCATGTTTTTTGATTAACTGCAACTTCGGATTAGTAAAAGTATTTTTACTTCAATAATGTAATGATTATTAGGTATTGTTTTACTTCAATAATGTATTGATTGTCAGGTACTTATAACAAAATATTTAATGTGATAAGGAATACATTTGACATTATATAGCACGACGTCCGAAGGTTTTTAGTTCAAAATTATAATACAGTTTCGTAAGGAATCTTGAACGAAAAACTTATTAATACATAAAGAGCTAGAAATAGATTTTTTACAAGGGCAAAATATAAATATGTATACCATTAAGCAATTAATTGTATAGATGTAACACTGAACCCATATTAGCTACTTCATTTACAAAATTCATATTAAGAGAGAATATTGATGGAAGTTTCTTAAAAAATAATGAAAATAAGCACTTCTTACTTGAAATGTTTAGTTAAAACTAAAAACATATATATATAGGTTTTGATATCTATATAAAAAACAACAGAAGTTTATGAAATATTTTTTAAATTGATAATTCTAATTAAAATACATTGCCCATTTTCCTATTCCTTTTCGCTGTTAAAAGAATTAAATTATGTGTGATTTCTCCAAATAACCCCTATTTTGAGTTGAAAAATTAAATCTACAAGACCTAACCCATAAAACTAATATTTAAGATTACCTAAAATAAAGGAAATTAGCAAAGAATGGTAAAAACTGATCATTCTAATGCTCCCCGTTTCCTTAATTTAAAACTAACAAAAAAATGTTTAGCGCGCCTGACTGTGGATCCAAGGTTCGTACCCCGTTTGCCGCTAAAAATAAATCGCGCTTCTCATTTTGGGTTCATCAGTGTACACATGAGCGTCCGATTTGAGTAACCCACGAGTTGGCGGTGAGTAGTATTGACTAGCTTCCTTACCCCCTAGTCTATCACTCCAAAATTAGACACAGCTATTACAGACAGCACTCGAGTAAACTTACTCGAAATTCAACAAATCGCAACAACAAAATTAAAAATAAGTAAATAAAATTTATACTTGTAACCGTCGGTACTTGGTAAAACTCTATAATTACAGCTTGTTTGTTTTGAATTTGCGCGCAAAGCTACACGAGGGCTATCTACGCTAGCCGTCCCTAATTTAGCAGTGTAAGACTAGAAGGAAGGCAACTAGTCATCACCACCCACCGCCAACTCTTGGGCTACTCTTTTACCAACGAATAGTGGGATTGACCGCCACATTATAACGCCCCTACGGCTGAAAGGGCGAACATGTTTGGTGGGACGGGGATTCGAACCCGCGACCATCAGATTGCGAGTCGAGTGCCCTAACCACCTGGCCATGCCGGGCCACAACTGAAAGAACATTTGTGTTCAACTGAACGACCTCAAACCTTTGCTGTTTCCAGGGGATTTAAACCGAACTTGATTTGTTCAAATAAATGCAGCTAGATTAAGAGATAGTCCCCATGTAACGATGCCCCACTACCCCTTGATATCAAGCAAAATATGTGATATTTTGAAACAAAATAATAATTACAGACTAGAGGAAAAACAAGACAATTGTACGCTTCACAAATACATTATTTATTACGACCATGGTTTCGACAGTAAAAGCATCATCAGTGATGTATTTGTAAAACGTGCACTTGTCTTGTTTTTCTTCAATTCTGTGAGTAAATAAACGTTGTTTCCAAATATACAAAAAAAAAAGACTTATTGCTTTTCTTTAAAATATTTCTTTGAAAATTTTGTCGTATCAACGAATTCATCGATGGCTCAGCGATAGGTTTACGGACTTACAACGCTAAAATCCAGGTTTCAATTCTTATAGGTGAAAAGAAAGCAAATAGCTTTACGCTAAAAACACGAACGATAAAATTTATCATTGAATCCTACACCCATTCTTTCTAATTTAAACATTGAACTATTTCATGGTTGAAAAAACTACACAGTTTGAGAAAGGTCGAATGTGACTGGCGATTAAGATGTCAGGCAATAAATCCAAGCGTCCAAGGTTCGCGTCCCACTGCTTCAAAAGCATGCTCCGCGCTTTGGAACCGTTGGTGCGTTGATAAGAGTCACGAACAAATCCCATTATTTGATTAGTGTAACCCGAGAGTTGGCAGTGGGTGGTGCTGTTGTCTAGTTGTATTCCTTCTAGTCTATAGAAACTATAGTTGGAAACTAGGATTAGTGCAGATAGTTCTCAAGAAAACAAAGAAAAAAACTGATTTGAAAGCAGCGTAAAGGAAATCCGATCCTTCTTTGAGGTCGAAAATAATGTAATAAAAATGTTCTAAATTTTATCGGATCATTCTCATTTTAAAGCTAAATGAAGACGTTACTTAATTAGAAAAATAACTAAACAGTTTCCAATCAAACTTTACAAAACATAAACATGATATACTGTATTAAATTCTCAGAAGGATAAATGTAAAAGACCAGCGATAGAAAGTAAGGTTCACCCATTCTTTCGTTCTTCGATACTCACAATTATAACATTCCAATTTTTTTCGTTTCAGATTTTTCTATTTCTATCTTCCCTTTTGCTTAGTTTTTCAGCTTAGTTTTTCGTTCAGAGCTGCAAAAGACACTTTGTATTTTCGATCTTTCTGTCACGATAACCAGCTCCAATATCGTTTCCTTATTTCTACAGATTCCTTATTAGCTTTAAAACAAATTCAGAGTGATCCGTCTGCCAAAACGACCATCCTCTGTCATATGCAAATACCCCCACCCCCCACCCCACCCAGTGGCAGAGCGGTATGGCTGCGGACTTACAACGCTAGAATCAGGGTTTCGATACCCGTGGTGGACAGAGCACAGATAGCCTATTGTGTAGCTTTGTGCTTAGTTACAAACAAACAAACACACGCAAACTGATCTTGCAACAATAAAACAAACTTTGCGTGTTTTTTTGTCGAAGCGAAGAACATGCTTTAAGTAGAGACCTCCTTCCACAACCTTTCAATTTTTTATGTTCGTAACGTAGACAAAATTTTCGCTAGATTTTTCTACAATATTTTACTTCAATATCTAATAGAACAGGAAACAGGTGACGAATATTTTAACACAAAAGTTATCAAAAATGCACATTTAAAGATTTTTATATCAGTTGTTCATGACCCTCAACAAAATGTATTATTATAAAATCTTTGGTTTTCAATACTGAAATAATTTTAATCACTCATTTAACAGGAAGAGAGAATTATGACTGTAATAGTCATCAAGTCACGAAATCCTGAAACAGACTTTCAGATATATTTAGCATTGAAAACGTACAATTTCTTGTACCAAAACCTTCTTTCTCATGCTTTTTAATTTGGTGCAAAAACGATTTGGAAAAAATATGTAAACAAAATATCATCTCAGATATAAGTTATTTTCCACTTCTGCTCAGAAATTTGATTTTCTTTCATCAAAAAGTATCATAGTAACCATGTAAAGACCAGTTATCAAATTAACTGTGAATTTAATGTTTTAATCAGAACGTGATTTTAAATATCAGTGTTTGTTTGTTTCAGAGCAAAGTCACATTGGGCTATCTACTGTACCAACAGCGAGAATTGAGCTCTAAATTTTAGCATTGTAAATCCGTACACTTACCACCAGGGAACCATGAGTGTTTACTTTAGTTTTAGAATGTTCACACAAAGCTGCATATAATCTTCCTTATTTTTTGAACTGATAGACTAGATGGAAGGCAGCTAGTCAACAGTATCAACTTCCAACCTTTCGGCTACTCTTGTCTGAGCAAATGGTAGAATTTGAAATTCACTCTTATGTCGCGACCGCGGCTCCAATGTTTTTAATCGCATTTTCGCGTCAACGGGATGCAAACCAAGGATCCTCTAGGCACGCTAACCACCAGGCACTATTGATAAAGCCTAAGTGGGCAACAAATCTTAACTAAGGAAAACTATTTATAAACATAAGGGTCAAATCATTTTTAATACCTATTTAACCAAAACTGATCATAAACCAACATCCGGGCATTTTGTTATACTTTAACAAAATAACGTAATATATATATCTAATATTTTTTAAAGTAAATTATTTGTTATCAAAAAGGTCTTGTGGTGTTTGGTTAATTGGTATTCAGAAAACATAACCCGCAGATAGAAGAAAGGTTACTTATTGTATTGCCAGATCAAACTAGAATAACAGTGTCTAAAAGGGGTTTTTAATAGAAATCAAAGATAGAAATACACAACATTTCAACGAATTAACCCGATTTCTTTAGGTTGAACAGCAAAAAAATGTTAACTGGTAAAAAATAAAATTTCAAAAGACGCGTTAAAGAGAAAATAAATTTTATTTGATGTTGGAATCACTATAAAAAAAAAAATGAAACAATGAAACATTATTAACTTTACTTTACATTTTGTTAACTGAACCGAAACTTTTAATAAAGGGTTCTAATAGGAAAGCTCCATTACACGTATTTAGTCAACAGACTAATCTATGCATCTCTAGCGCCATCTCGTAAAGTTACAACAAATTACAAGCTTCTATTTCAAATTAATCGTATTTATGCTGAAATATGCACAAAGGAAAAATAAATGAAATAATTAGTTTCCAAAATACGACTATACTAGTGTCTGATAATGAAACTAATTAAAATTAAAGTAATTCTTATGTGCTTTAATGTAAAATATTTCTTACTGGAAGAGCTTATTTTTTCCTGTGGTAATTTTGACATGATCTTGTTTGTTTTGTTTTTTTTTAATCTAGCACACTGATAATAAATTGAAGAAGAAGATTGAGGGAATAAAGAAATTAGCAATAAACAGACAAGTATGTTTGTATAACATGAATTATTTTGTCAACATAAGTTTTACTGTTTCTTTCCAAATATAGAAGGGTTATTTCAAACACTTATGTTCTTGCATGATAAATATATATATAAGTTTGACATACCTCATCCAAGATGAAAAGTATTAATAAAAGTCGATCCAAGACCCGATTTCTAGAGTAACTACTACAAGTGTGCTATTGGAACAGCGAGATTTTCCATTTACTATTTGCTTTTACCACCGTAAGAGGGCAAGAAATTCAAATATGTTATTAGTCAGATGTATATATATTTAACTCTAGATTTTGGTTTGTAAAACCACGACTGTTGGGGCTTTTACAGAAAGGAACATTTATATTTAAAAAAAAAAAATTGCAGTGGCCCACTGGGAGTCCTGAAAGGATTTTGACATAAGTTGGATTGGATTTATGTCATTTCCAACGTTTTATGTGCCTACAGTGAGTTATAATAGATTATATAGTGTAACACGTATGAAAAGTGAGACTTGCCGTATTGTATAGTTGCTAAGCCTAGGGAGTTGATGATGTATGACTATTTGAACGTCGTATATACTTTGTTTAATTTTGGTTAATTGAAAGATCTTTTTTTTTATTTTGTAAATAAACTAATTTATGGCTTATTAATAAAACCCTGGAATATCTTTGCACATATCTTTTGCAATTTACTAATAAAGAAACATTTTGGTGACAGATTTTCGAGATACTGTATCGCTAAATACACATAACTGCGTACTTTTCTTACGACACCTTCCATATTTATTTTTGATCTCCTTTTGTTTTCTCTTCTTCGCCTTTTCTGGATAATTAGAAACAGAATAAGTAAAAGACTGGAGGATAAAAAAAAATTACAAGATTTTAGAAGATAGATTAGTACTCGAAATTTAATACTTGGTCCTAATTTATTAATCAAGACACTTCCGGTTGTATATTTTCAATTATAAACCAGCTTTATGTTGTGTACTTATTTCGTTCACAGTAGCAGTGAAATTACACACTCGACCAGTGTTTGAAAACACTGAAGAATTCATGTGTATTCTTTGATATATTGTTTCGGCAGGTTACTCATCAATTCATGTGTGGTTGACCTAGAAAAAAATGCTGAGATGTTTGTCAAAAATATAGCAAATAGCTATATTAAAATTTAGGGTTAATTATAAGAGTAATTGCTAGGTGATGTACTTAACGTCTTATACTATCATGTTGTGTTTTGTTTAGTTGGTCTGTTGAAACGCTACAACGAAATATTAAGATTTTTTTTCTCCCAGTAGGTCAGCGATAAGTTTACAGACTTATTACAACAATAAAATCCGTGGTGGACAAGGCACTGATAGCCCATTTTCTAACTTTGCGCTAAAACAAACATTCTTGTTTTTTGTAATCTATCCGTAGCGCTGCTATCTGACAGCTTATTGTTAGACTAAAGATTTAATTATTTATAACAGTTTGTTTGTTTTGTTGTTAAGCACAAAGATATACGATGGGCAATCTGTCCTTTACCCATCACGGGTATCGGAACCTGGTTTTTAGCGCTATAGGTCTTCAGACTTACCGCTGAGCCAATGGGCGTCACCTATAAAATATATTCAAAAAGTAATAATAATAAACCAAAATAATTATCATAAAAGAAAAAAAAACTAAATCGTTCAAATTTTTATAAAAGTGCACTAAAATAATTTATACTCAAATAAGTAAATACGAAAAATGACCCACCAATGATAGAGTGGAAGGAGGCGTAAACAAAATATAAATCAGCCACTACAGAAATTTAGTAGCACAAGAAACTAAGCAACTCTAACAACATTATTTCATAGAGCATAATAACATAAATTGTATCGTGGTATAGGTAATTATTGCATTAGTGTTATAGAAACCTACCAGATGGCAGCATTAGTATGTGTGTGTGTGTGTGTGTGTGTGTTACATTAGAACAAAAACAAAAGTCTTTGGCTATAATACTTGAATAAGCCGACTGTAATTATTTGCTAGAACACAACAACAGAAAGGAAGGTTAAGTGTATCCCATAAGAATGGACACAATGGAAAAAAATAAATAAAACTAGACTACATACATATCGTTGTGAAATTATTTACAAATCACCAAAACATAAGATTGGTGTAACACTAGACCCTGTCTAAAATATATGTTTACCAGAACATTCTAAACATAGAAAAAAAAGCGTTATGAAAATAATCGTATGATGATACTTGATTGAAAAAACTTAGTTGAAGGAAGTATGAACGGCTAAAATAAACCGTTTAGTTATCTATTTGTTCTTTTTTCAGTCTTTATGAGATTCATTTGTGAAACATGTTTTTGTTTGTAATTAAGCACAAAGCTACACAATTAGCTGTCTGTGCTCTACTCACCATGGTTATCGAAACCCGGTTTTTAGCGCTGTAAGTCCGCAGACATTCCGCTGTGCCATTGGGGGGGGGGGGATATGAAATATGTACTGTACGTTGAGTCCACTAATGTTAACCAGACATTTCTCGATGATTAAGGGTATTAGTAATTCAATTATAAATATTACTTCTAACTTTATTCCTCTCCTGTTTTTTGCCTTATGTCTTATATAACTACAAGTCAGCTTATTTAGCACCTATCCCCCCCCCCGTGGCTCAGCGGTAAATCTGATGGCTTATAATGTAAAAAATCGTGTTTCGATACCCGCATTGGGTAGAGTACGGAGAGCTCACTGTGAACCTATGCACCTACCAATTATAATTCATTACTTTTAGATTGTGAATTGAATGAGGAGAAAGATGATCATGATTATAAAATGATATAAAATGAGGATGATAAAATAGATTTTCAAACTACATTTTTATTTTATTTTTTCAGTGAAAGTTGTGAAGGATACATGGTACATATTAGGAAGCGTAAACGTAATTGTGGTTTGACCTATGTTATCAAATATTAAATGTCCACAGCTATTAGTGATAACCCTAGAATCTAGATAAAACCTTGTACGATCCCTTTTAGTTTACGTACGAACCCATAAAACGTATTTCTCTATGATACAAGATACGGCACACGATCAAGAAGATTCCTGGATAACTGGGGCTAGCATTTAAACCGTTGAAGTAGTAATAAAATAGTGCAGGGTGAATTATATCTTTTTAACGTAAGGTTAAGTGGAATAAAATTTGAGGTTTCACTCAGGTTTTGTCCAATCACTATACGATTTTGTTCCATGATAGTGCGTGTTCCTAGTTAGACGGTATATCAAATTAGATAAAGTATGCACTAAATAAATGTTTGGTTCTATATACCGTATTGCCCCTAATTAACACCCTCGGGGGTATTGCAAACTGCAAAGAGGGCGCTAATCATAGTACTTGTGCAGTTCCGGTTTCTATTTTTCACATGTGATTTGTTGATTTCAATGCTAATAAATGTGTGTGTGTGTGTGTGAGTTTTTTCTTTTGTTTCAAATCAAAATTACGGTAATAAAATGAATTATGTACTGGATTAATATTGCGATAATAAAAGTGGATTACATGTTGGATTAATATTGCGATAATAAAAGTGGATTACATGTTGGACTAATATTGCGATAATAAAAGTGGATTACATGTTGGATTAATATTGCGATAATAAAAGTGGATTACATGTTGGATTAATATTGCTGTTACATAAGGTAAGCTTTATAAAAATACCGGGGGGCGATAATTAGATAGGGGGCGTTATTGGGGGCAATACGGTAGGTAGTTTGTTTTGATCAAAATGATTGATAATTTTATTGTATCGTGAACATTTGTTCGCCCTATTAAATTGATATAGCCTAAAATCAGTACTTATTGCTTTATTGGTCACTAATGTCTGTATATAGTAAAATGTTTAAACTAGAACTCTTTGCTACAGTTTCTGCTTATTTTAATATAATGTTAAAAAATACACAACTCTAGTTTATATACTAATTATAGTCGTTTTTAAAACGTAGTTACATTTCTTATTACTCAAAACCAGAACTATAAACTTATTTTAAACATTATACATGCTATTGCATTACTTGTAAAATACATCGATTAATTAACATAAAATCAAATGCCTAATAGGTTTTAGAATGAGGTTTGTTATTTCACCAACAGATGGCATTTGAGTACCTTGAAGTTTTAAAGAGAACTAATATGGGAAATATATATACTACAGATTCCGTTTGTTCTATAAAAAAATCTAAAACATGATATATTACATTTTTGTTTTGAGTTTACTTACTGATTAAGTATAATTAATTACAAGTTACAGCTTTTACAGTAAGTAAGATTTGTTTTTAGAAGAAGTACGACGTTTCGATCATTGGTGCGATCATTCTCAAGTATTGCAATTAGTGCAAACTTGGAAGGCACACGATATCTAAATGTAATTAATATGTAATAATATTATATAAGGATATTTGTGTGTCTCTTGTAATCTGTGTCAAAGTCTTGACTCGAGTAACAAGTTTCCAGATACATATTATTATATAATTCGATCGCATCATATGCTAAAGGAACAGTGTGTGTCAACTGATCAAATTATTTCAAAATCGCGAAGTTATATGGCAAATGTTAAGCCTACTTAATTCACGAATACTACTTTCCATGTTCTGTACATATTTCGTATTCTTCAATTATGTTTACTAAATTATAACGTGCTTTATTTTATGAATTATTTCATTTTCAACTTTAGTTTTGAAGTTATAGATTTGTTGTTATTGTTGTTGTTTCTTTCTAATGCCAAAAACGTATATTTTGGTAATATAATCTGCTTTAGGTATTTAGTAATTGTAAAAAAAATAAATAAATAATTGTTCTCAACTTATTTTTACCGTTAGTATATTATTACTTACTTCAAATAAAACATATATCTTTTTTTTTTTTTACGGACTATCTAATTTTTGAATGAATAAATTAAGTTGGATTTTGGTTGTTTGTAGTTATGCGCAAAACTACATTATGGGCTACCTGTGTTGTGCCCACCACGGTTATCAAAACCCGGTTTTTAACGTTATAAGTCCGCAGATTTACCGTTGTGGCACTGGGGAGGAGGGCGTTTAGATAGGAATGTTTGGGTAACTTTATCGAACTAAACTCGGAGTTGCGAGTTGTAGTTCCGCCAAGTGTCGTAAGATGTCACTTTCAACTTACTCTAGGTGCCACCGACCTTCGCTATGAAATATTTTCTGCCTTCCAAAAGTAAGCTAACAACCCGTTCAATGAAAAAATTATAAATGTATGGAAATAAAAACAAGAAAAACTTCTCATGGGATGTTTCAAATCACATCGCAATTCAGCAGGGTTAAAAAAATGTAAAATATTTACATTAAAAAAGGTTTAATTACAAGAGTAGCAATGTACTTCAAGATCGAGAATAAATAAATATTTGTAAAATAATAAATAAATCTTTCGTTAAAGAAACTCTGAAAATTGTTGAACTAGTTTGCAGCTGTGATGCAAGCTTGACGGATCTACATAATCTAATAAATGTTACTCCATGATAAAAGGTTTAAGGTATTACTTCTTGGAGTTAGTTGGATTTACTTACATATTTTGATATCTCCCAGTGGCTCAGCGGTAAGTTTGGTGGTTTATAACGCTAAAAATCGGGCTTCGATACTTCTGATACTAAGAAAATATGAGTATTTTCGATGGGGAAGGTTTTGTTCTCGGTTCAGTTAATCGAACAAGTTGAAAATAAAGGCTCTTTAGTAATGGTTATTTCCTTTGGATATACAGATTTTGCGTATAAATCTATAATCGGTAAAACAGCATTGTTATTCATAACCACACGTATAATAATTAAATCATTATTATTTTCTCAGACTTTCCTGCAGGCAGAATGTCATATTTTCTCAGACTTTTCTCCAGGCAGAATGTATTATTGTACTTCACTTGGACTTCTGACAATATTTTCTGAACATCTTCGTGCAGTACTTAGACTAATGCGATTTCAATGTGTTTTATTTACCCGAACATAATTTTGCTTCCTTAAACTTTCCAACAAATAGCAGAAATTACTTTTATAACGTAGGCCTAGTCTTTTGATAAATATATTCAAAACAACGAT
>NW_013666108.1:11459-16048 GCF_000517525.1 Limulus polyphemus | reverse complement strand
GCAATGAACTGTTCTTCGAAAGTACTGTACAAAAAACTAGATATTTTTCCACTTCGTACATTTGATATGTTTACCATGCTTTTTTGTTTATGAATTATATAAACAACATGAAAATAAAGAGTGATAGTCATGAAGAATAACTCGTTTAGTTGTTTAGTGTTCCTACAACTATGAACCGGTTTCTTCTATGCAGTTTGTACTAATAACAACCTCCACGTTTTTTGAAGGTTTTCGTTACATAACTATCTGATATTTCCATTATTTTTAAAAATTAAAAACTTAAACAATATGACTGTTTGAGAAGGAGGAGTTTGATAGAAAATATTGTGATTATATTGTGAAGAAACTTAACACTTAATGAGGAATGATAAAAAAATGTGTATTTTGATATATTCTTTTGCAGTACGATTGCGTTTCTAACTATAGCTTTATATGTGAAGACAATGTTGTTACATGTATGTAGATACTAAAAACGTGTATGTGTGTCTTAGTGCTACTGGGCTGTACGCTGAGTGAAGCTATGCTAAATATCTTTATGTTACTAAAAACGTGTATGTTTATCCTTTGTGCTACTGGGCTGTACGCTGAGTGAAGCTATTCTAAATATCTTTATGTACTGAAAACGAATATGTGTATCTTTGTGCTACTCGGCTGTACGCTGAGTGACGCTATGCTAAATATCTTTATGTACTAAAAACGTGTATGTGTATCCTTTGTGCTACTGGGCTGTACGCTGAGTGAAGCTATGCTAAATGTTTTTACGTACTAAAAAAATGCTGCGCTAAAGATTTTTATGAATACTATAAACTGTGTACACTGAGTAAGCTCTGCTTAAGATTTAACCAAAATACAAATTCCTTGTTTATTTCTACATATCCACGAAGAGCAGGTAGACAATGTGTTCTTTATCAGTTTCAATAAGTACAGAATCAGCGAAAGCTAGCCTGTGTATTGATTCGTCTTAGACCAAGAGCTCTGTAAGCTAATCTGTTTCTCGTTTATATGTTTTGGAGCCTATAGCCCGCTAGAGAGTCTTTCATACGATACAAGAAAAACAAACTTAAGAATTTATATTTAAAATTGGTTCTCAGCTTAGAAACCGTATGGAGAACGAGGAAAGCGCATCGAAGAATGTGCGTGATAAATATGTTTACTCAGATATTACAGTGCATTACAATCCTTCGCTAACTTCGATATAAACTGAATGTACATTTGAAAGAGACTTCATTCAGTCTCAAGTCACAACGTAATGTTTTCTTGTTCTCGTGCGACTAGCGTGCATATTATGGAAGATTGTAAATGCTATTCAGACATCGAGGCCCACGTATGTAAATGTCTATGTGTACAGCACATAACGTGTTAATATAACATTTGATAAATTTCCATATCTATTTTCTTGTATAGGAAATAACTTTTTTTTTGGTTTCCTATTTTAATGGGTTTACAAATATTGGCTATATAATCATCTATGCAAATACTTACATGCGCTCCAACTTTTTTTTTGTCTGTCTCTTATGCTACAGATATAAAAGCAATATTTATTGGAGCATCTTTAACTAAACTATCCCATATATTATTAGTTCTTCATTCATTGGCTCACATTTAGGAGCATTTAATCCGTTTTAACACCTAATGTTCTACAGGTGCATTAACAATAATAATAACAATAAAGCTATGGTTTCTTCCAGATACAAATATGCAATTAACGCCTTACGGTAAGGTTGTGACGATCGGATAGCTATCGTTGTTATGCTTAACTGCCCATACCAGCGGTTCTCAATTTGTGGTCCGTAAGCTCTCTTCGGGTGACCCATTGTAAGGAAGCAGCAACATAATGTATAGATAGATCCCTTTGTGGATGGCCGAGATAAAAATAAAATATGGTGGCTCACGAACTAAATAGTTTGAGAATAACTGGCCTATAACGATCACCTAAGTTTTAGTACTAATTAGTTAATGTAGTATTTATTACTAAATATTCATTCCTACGTTTCGGCTGCTAAATATACTTCTAATTAGGACCACATAAGAAACAAATCACAATACCGTAAGAAGAAATAAAGTCAGCAGTCCAGAAAGTCATAAAACATAAACCCCATTTTAATACCCCCCCTTAACAAAAAAACAAACAAACAAAAACAAACTGACTTCAGGGAATTAATTAAAAGAATGACGATAACAATTCTACCAGCAGAAGAAAACACTCAAGCTTCAAAATGTAGTTGACAAGAAGATCAAGTCTAACCCAATATCTAACACAGAGAACAAGAAGATCAAGCCTGATCCAATATCTAACACAGAGAACAAAAATATCAAGTCTAACCCAATATCTAACACAGAGAACAAAATATCAAGTCTAACGCAATATCTAACACAGAGAACAAGGAGATCAGGCCTGACCCAATATCTAACAGAGAGAACAAAAAGTGCATGCCTGACCCATATCTAACACAGAAAACAAAAAGATCAAGTCTAACCCTATATCTAACACAGAAAACAAGAAGATCAAGTTTAACCCCATATCTAACACAGAGAACAAAAAGATCAAGTCTGACCCCATATCTAACACAGAGAACAAGAAGATCTAAGTCTAACTCAATATCTAACACAGAGAACAAGAAGATCAAGTCTGACCCAATATCTAACACAGAGAACAAGAAAATCAAGTCTGATCTCATATCTAACACAGAGAATAAGAATATCAAGCCTAACCCCATATCTAACACGTTACACTTGATCTTCTTGTTTTCTGTGTTAGATATGTGGTTAAACTTGATCTTATTGTTCCCTGTGTTAGATATGGGGTTATACTTGATCTTCTTATTCTCTGTGTTAGATATGGGGTTAGACTTGATCTTCTTGTTTTCTCTGTTAGATATTGGGTTACACTTGATTTTCTTGTTCTATGTGTTAGATATGGGTCATACATGATCTTTTTGTTTTCTGTGTTAGATATGTGTCATACATGATCTTTTTGTTTTCTGTGTTAGATATGGGGCTAGACTTGATCTTCTTGTTTTCTGTGTTAGATATTGGGTTAGACTTGATCTTGTTTTCCCCAATATCTAACACAGAGGGAAAGGAACCAATTTCTCAAGAAACATCAAAATATTTAAAACAGGAATGGTCAAACAACTGATAGTATATCAGGAATCACCTCACACATTCTTGGTCTATCTAAAATCCATAAACTAGATTCCACAGTTAAATACAGGGGTTCCCCATACCATGTATATATCATCATTAACAGGAACAAGATCATCACAAGTTAAGAACTCAGTGAACTTTGTAGAGATTATAAAACCAGCTATGACAACCTCGTAATATACACCGGTCAGATTTGATGTATCTAACATATTGTCCCTTAAAACACTATAACTATTACGCCAACAACTTGAAAATTATAGAACTCTCAAAGAACGCGCCCAACTGGCAATCTCCACAATATATAACTCACAATTAATTTATCAACACAACCAACTCAGTTTACTTCCAACATGGAGGTCAGTACTAATAATAACAAAAAGGCCTAGCCATGACTCAACTCTTATCACCAATACTCAGTAATCTCTATATGGAACATTTAGAATATAATGCCCTTAAATCCTCTGCTATAAGACCCAAAATTTGATTCAGATGTGCTGATGACATATTCATAATACACACACACTACAGACAAGATTCAAGAATTCACAAACCTACCGAACAGACAACATCCCGCATTACAATTCAGAAAAGTAATAGACGAAAGTAGCAAACTCTCATTCCTAGACGTAATAGTTACCAAGACACATAACTTATACACCACAAGAGTATATAGAATACCTATAGTTACGAACAAATACATCGATTAGAAACCAAACCACCCAACAATGTAAAGATGGCGTCCTATGAACAACGTCTCCGGTCTAGGACTTTCCTTAACAATAGATACCATTAATACTTGATAAGGAAGAAGATAATGAAGATAAACACCAAGAATAAAAAGGAAGAAAGTACAGATGGGGGAATATTTGAATACACACAAAGGATATGCAATCAACTTAAAATCATACGATTATAGTTAGCACACACGAGATCCCATGAAAACCCAAAGGAGAACAGAGAATACGTGCTCCAATTATTGGAGAAGCTTCAGAATTCAGGAGCATAATAGACTTACAAGACTCTGTATTACTGACCTATGTGTAATAGACCATCTTTATATGAAAGATCATACAATAAAATGGAATAATACGAAAATAAAAAGATGTGAACCTCAAAAGAAGGTTTCTACATCCATCTACTTGATAATACAGTTAACCTAACACATTTATACATCCATCTACCTGATAATACAGTTAACCTAACATATTTATACATCCATCTACATGATAATACAGTTAACCTAACACATTTATACATCCATCTACCTGATAATACAGTTAACCTAACATATTTATACATCCATCTACATGATAATACAGTTAACCTAACACATTTATACATCCATCTACCTGATAATACAGTTAACCTAACACATTTATACATCCATCTACCTGATAATACAGTTAACCTAACACATTTATACATCCATCTACCTGATAATA
>NW_013666108.1:9721-10762 GCF_000517525.1 Limulus polyphemus | reverse complement strand
GCCTGATAATACAGTTAACCTGACGCATTTCTACATCCATCTACCTGAGAATACAGTTAACCTAACACATTTCTACATCCATCTACCTGATAATACAGTTAACCTTACATATTTATACATCCATCTACCTGATAATACAGTTAACCTAACATATTTATACATCCATCTACCTGATAATACAGTTAACCTAATATATTTATACATCCATCTACCTGATAATACAGTTAACCTAACACATTTATACATCCATCTGCCTGATAATACAGTTAACCTGACGCATTTCTACATCCATCTACTTGATAATACAGTTAACCTAACACAGAAGTCAGAAAGACATGGACACCCCTCTTGAAACCATTAAAATAGTTGATTGTAGTCTAAGTGGTGTGAGAGCCTAGACAAGAGAATACCATAATTGCCTTTCTAACAAGGAGACCCGGGATCAAATCCCAGCCCTTGCTATTACTTATAGTCTTTCTCATGACTCTCCTGAATACGACAACAGATTAGCAGCCGAAGCTAAAGGTCTAAACTAATTAGTGATTACTAATTGGTAATAAAAAGTATGCGTCACGTGGCGCAAAAAGGATTTAGTATGTTAAGTAATAGAAATTAGTAATTTGACTTGTCTGGTGGTATAGACTACTAACCATGGTAACGATACAACTTTCTCAATACAACATACCAAGAACGTCTCTATAAGAAAAACAAACAACAACCAATAAAGTGTGCAATATGTACAGTGCGACAATAGAAAAATCACCTTTGCTGTACAAAGTAGAAATCTAACATCCAACAAAACTTAATCTTGAAACGTACCACTTCGAAATGTTAGAGATTAACTATATGCCTTTGAGAAATAAGAAAGATTCCACAAAACAGAAGAGAAAAAAAATAGTAAATGAAGGGCCCGAAAGGTGTGAAAAATGCAAGAAATGTTTGTGCTCTTTAAAATTAGCACGCTTTAAAGGTAGTGATTACTGATGTGTTCTTTAAAATTAGCATGCTTTAAAGGTAGTGATTACTGATGTTCTCTTTAAG
>NW_013666108.1:3678-8843 GCF_000517525.1 Limulus polyphemus | reverse complement strand
CCACACCTTATTATTATGTCTACATAATCTGTGTTGATAATATTGCATTTGGTCTCGTTGTTTTACCCGTAGATCGACTTAAACTCTTTTTTTTAGTTTAACTCTCTCTCTACCTAAAAATATATATTATTAATACTTATGTGATTATCAGTTAGGTCAATAATTAAATAATTTATATGGTAGTAGAAAGTTAAAAAGCATTTTAGCAAAAATAAATCGAGAGTAAAATGATAAGAAGAATGCTCATATATTAATGTTTTTGTCAAATCACATTTAAGTTTTTCTAACTTATATACTCAGATAAACAGATAATTAGTTTTTAGAAAGTAATGGTTTAGTTAAGTTTGTTTTAACAAATGGAAAATACTACAATAACCTTTACGACAAACTGAGTTCTTAGTAAAATTCATGTTTCGATAAGCCTAATTGCTATTGTTTAAATTCACTTTAACCCTAATTTGAACATGTTTATAGCAATAGCACAATTTATGTTTCTTTTCTGCTGCTATACCCGTATGGTGATATCAAGGTTTTCTTAGTTCTACAGTAAGAAACCTATACATATATGTATATATATACATGTATACATACATATTTTTACTGGAACTGTAGAACTTAAATCCCTGCTGACGACCGACCTCCAAGATTCAACAACCTTAACAAATCTACCGCTATTTCAACAGACTCCCAACTCAACGTTTTATAGTCGGCGGATTCAGGCAAGAAGTGAATCCTTACGGCGTTTTTGTCTCCCTTCCATTCCAAACTTTCTGCTGTTGTAAACCGTGAAGGACCCCGTTTCTTGGTACTCAGGGGACCCGAGATCCAGCGCAACATGGCAAACATTTCAATCCCTGGCCCTACGGACGCGTCTGTTGAGCTTAGTGCTGGCAGCCCGGCTTTTGCAGGCGTGACAAATCGAGAGGCACCAAGCAGCAGAGGAGCTCGCCGAACATCGGAAAATGATGATGGATGATCGAAGGTAGTCGTCCTTTCACCCCAATACATCTCGGCCGGTCGCCGGTACAGTTCGGCTGCGTCCGCGGGGAGTTCAGTAGCATTAAATTTTCAGGAAGGATCAAGGAAAATGACAAATGTGGAGTATCGTAACTTTATGGTGAGAGATGGTATCTGTTGTGTAAAACGTAAAACGAAACTTAAACCTGGATTAGCCTTACTGAAATGCGCACACAGTGCTTTGTGTGTTTGAATATCGCAAGACAAGAAACCGTTTTGTTACAACGTTTTTTATTTTTACCTACCAGTACACCTGAAGTCTGAGTTTCAGATATGCAAACACCATAGGTATCTCCAAGTTGTTTTATGAATTGTAAATATTGCTCTGATCTTTACTTGATTTAGCAATAAAGGCAAAGAAACTATGACATCGGAAAGTTATATTTACATACAATATAGCGTCTTGCTTGTGATACATTTATGGTCATTTAGCTAGGTGACCTAAAATGTATAACGATTCGGAGCCTTTATACGAATAACTCATTTTCAAGTATGCTGTATATTATATTATCAGAAACCTGATTTTAAATCTCTAAACAACTAAATACGGCCTTATCAAATTTAAATATTAGTTTTGCCGTCCAATAAAACTTTGACACGAAAAAGAAGAAAAACAAGAACGTTAATACTTAAGCATTTTAAAAAAACTAATGTTTCATAATTCGTATAACAATAAAATTGAAACTTATTATAAACGTGCTGTAAGTGTGGTGCTTCACATTACAATATTTTCTACACGAAAAAAGGAAGACAGAGGTGACATCTACAAAAAAATTCCTGACTTCCTCTAAATATGTTCACAGGCAAGCTTTGAAAAGTCACTTCAGTGACTCATGATATATGTATGTATATTACATATGTTGTAAAGAAAACCTTGGCAAGTCACTTCAGTGACTCTTGATATATGTATGCATATTACACATGTTGTAAAGAAAGCCTTGGCAAGTCACTTCAGTGACTCTTGATATGTGTATGTATATTATATATGTTGTAAAAAAATCCTTGGCTAGTCACTTCAGTGACCCTTGATAGAGTATGTATATTATATATGTTGTAAAGAAAGCCTTGAGGAGTCACTTCAGTGACTCTCGATATAGTATGTATATTATATATGTTGTAAAGAAAGTTTTGGCATGTCACTTACGTTACTTATATATATACATATATGTGCGTTTGTTATCATGTTGACAGTTTTAACATTTACTTTTTAAGGTAGTTAAAGTTGAAAAGATTGTTGGGATTATGTTTAAAAAATGTTTATTATTTTTTTTATCCTTTTTCCCTAACGCCCCGTATGCTGGCTTATAACACTAAAAATTGGGTTTCAATACCCGCTGTAGGCAGAGCACAGATAATCCACTGTGTAGCTTAAAAACAAAACAAACGTTTTTTCACTAAATTGAGAAAAAAGCTTATTCTGAAAAAAATAATGTGAAGAAAAATAATATTACTTTCAAGTTTTTATGTGACCATATAGATAAAAGAGAGAGGAAATTGTGTGTTCACCCTAACATCTTGTTATTATTATCAAAGTAATAAGAAACTATTAAATCGCTCTGATGTACTAATCCTTGTAAAATTAACTACATCTCCTACGTCAGATGTCCCAGCTATCTCATCTTAGACCTTTTGAATCTACATCAAATTATGTTTTCCTGACAATGTTCCTGCTGCATTCCTGTTTTATTTTGTCACCCTGGCAACGTGCTTACGCTTACCCCGAGCACGTGTATCAATAAGGAAGGCATTGTGCTTATTGCTTGTCGAAATTGCTTTATGAAGATGTTTCCTCTGACGTTATCATAAAAATAGACTGGTATAAGTGAGCGGCAAAGAAAAAATAACGTAAGGCTTTATTACAAAATAAAGTAAAGCAGTACTTATGTGAAATAATATTCTCTTCAAAATGAAACTCACAAGTAAAAGTAATATTTTATAATACGTGATTTAAAACTTGAGTCGGCAGAAGTTCAAAATCGCGCCAACAGTGTTTTATTATATACATTTAATCATTTCTATAAGAAAAAACCTAAATTTTGCTCTCAGTTCTACTTTCGAATAAGTTGTATTGATTCTCTTCTAGACAAGTCAAATTGAAATTAAGTTTATATCCCTACAATAAGGAAATAAAATCTGTTTTTGTTTTCTAAACATCCGATGAATTGTCCTTGTTTCTTAAAAGCGTGGTATTAACTAGTAAACTTATTTATACACAAACACTCGCGCCAGTGATTTAAATGCTAGATGTTTTCTTACACTAATACCTAAACTAAAGCACTTTTTGAGCTGGATGCTAAACTAAAACAAAGATCATGCTTTGGTTTAGAAGCTTCAATGTGTTGCTTAAAAGTGAATAAAACATTGCCTGAGCTGATAAGTAAAAATTAAGTAATAGGTTGAACAATCGCCAAGTTTTTTTCTATACTCATATTTAAAGAAGGATGATGTTTTCGAGCTAGCGCTCTTCGTCTGATAGTTAGAGCACTCGACTTGCAATCTGATAGTCACAGGTTCGAATCTCTTGCCCGAATATGAGCACTCTTTCAGCCGTGGGGGCGCTATAATGTGACGGTCAATTTCCTATTCGTTGGTAATAAGTAGCCCAAGAGTTGACGGTGAGTGGTGTTGACTATCTGCCTTCCTTCTGGCCTATCACTTCAACATTGGAGACGGTGGTGCAGCTAGCTCTAGAGTAGCTTTGCACGAAATCCCCAACAAACGAACCCCAGCGAAGTTATGCCAAGCGTGTTTGTCATGTGACTTGTTAACTTGCATATTCACAATTGTTTTAATAAGATTTGCTTTGTAATATTTTACGTAGAAAGCATAAATACTTGTGTATAAAATCACGTTTGAAACTGCACATAAAAGAGTGCCTGATCGTTTTTATTTGGGACATGACATTAAAGAAAGGTTTTAATTTCTTTACGTGCAGACATTTTTCCTATTGATACACGTACTAGAGAAAAGCTTAAGTAAGCCAGGGCAACAATATAAACATGAATGCAGCAGGAACGTGGTCAGAAAAACATAATTTGATGTAGATTCAAAAGAAGTTGATAAGTAAAACAATCCATTTTTTAAGGTTATTAATTAAAACATTATATTGTTTTGGGTAATAGGTAGAATAGTATACCCTGTTTGAATAAATGACTAAAACTTTGCATTTTTAAGAAAAATACACTGTATGAGATCACATAAAAACAATGCGTTGTTTGAGATAGCAGTTAGAACAGTACATTATTTGATATACTAGCAAGAATAATGCAATGTTTGATATAATAATATATTGTTTAGGTAATAACTAGAACAAACACAAGCGAGAAGGTTGAAGTTCGAACTTTCTATTGATACAGGCGGTAACCTCTACTGACGTAAAAAAAAATACCTGTGAACAACATGACCGTAAGTGAGAGGCATATTAATATCACTTGAAACTATGTAAATTGTTATACTGTCGTTTAATGCGTTCGTTACTTGATCTAGCTTGATTACATTTCTTGGTTCATGAACTTTACAGGATGTATACAATAGTATACACATGTGTGTCTTCACCTTGGAAATACTGAAGAGTATTGTATCGTAGTTTTGCTTAAATAGCATATTAAACAACATAATAAGAACACGTATAACAATTATGTTGATGATTGATATTAAAGTTGGAATTTAATAACGAAATACGTGATCTAACTGTTGGCTACTCCTTTGCGCTAAAACAGTAACCGTTCGTAACTCACCAAGTTTACGTATGTCCATAATTGACCAGTAATCTCCTAAAGATGTTTCTCGGTGGCTGGTAGCAGTATTCTGGATAGTGTTCAGAAGTGACTGACCAATTTTCTTTAAGGTTTTCTCAGTGATAGTCAATAATATAATGTGAACAACAATAATTTAGATATTGTTCAGTAGTAACTGACCAGTGATGTCTTATAGGTTTTCTCAGTGGTAGTCAATAATATAATGTGAACAACAATAATTTAGATATTGTTCAGTAGTAACTGACCAGTGATGTCTTATAGGTTTTCTCAGTGGTTGGCAAAAGTAGTTTGGATATTATGCAGATATGACTGACCAGTGACAGGTGTGACTCACCAGTGATCTATTATGTATTTTTCTCAGTGACTCTAGAGAGCAGTCTCTATAATACG
>NW_013666108.1:0-2958 GCF_000517525.1 Limulus polyphemus | reverse complement strand
GCGCTCTGGTTATAGGGTTTTTATTCATTTCTATATAAGTCATTTGATAGAGCGACAATTGTTTACGGTGTGTGCGCATTTTACAAACTGTCGAAGAATGATTACAATTATACTTGTCATAAATCATTAGTATTAGTCCTATTACACTACATTCTTTATCTGGTCACTTAGGGATTTTCAGTAATTAGAATAATGTATTATAATAATAGTATTTCAACCATCAAAACGGAACATTGTTTAAGATACTAGCTACAAAAACACATTGTTTGAGACAGCTTATTTTGTGTAGTTAAAGCTAGAGACAACACATTGTTTCAGTAGTAGATTGCACAATGCTGTGTTTCATGTTGCAGGTCAAACTATAAATTGAAGTTGATAGTAGTTAAACAGTAGATTACTTGAAATACTAAAAAGAATAATGAATTATCTAATATATTGAGTTATTGAGTTATACTCGCAAGGACAGTTTTACTATACATATATATATATATATATATTATGTGAATGTGTTTTGTGAGTGTTTTTTTTACACTATACATGTACATTACCCTGAAAGCATTCAATACTTTGAATTAAAATTGTTAAAAATAAACTAGAATGAGACGAAACATGCAAGTATATCTTGAGTTTTTCATTGTTAAAAAGAAGAAAAATGCAATTAATCATTTTTCTTTGAACCTAAGAACGGTGAGATTTTTACAGCCAGTTACAGTTATACCAACGTGTTTCTTTCAATTCTATACCATTAAAGTCATGATCAGTCACATACCTTATCTCAACATGCTTCTGAAAGAGATAAAACATACTTCTAGACCACAATAGTCTTGATCAGTCACATACCTTATCTCAACATGCTTCTGAAAGAGATAAAACATACTTCTAGACCACAATAGTCATGATCAGTCACATACCTTGTCTCAACATGCTTCTCTAAAAGATAAGACATACTTCTAGACCACAATAGTCATGATCAGTCACATACCTTATCTCAACATGCTTCTGAAAGAGATAAGACATACTTCTAGACCACAATAGTCATGATCAGTCACATACCTTATCTCAACATGCTTTTGAAAGAGATAAGACATACTTCTAAACCACAATAGTCATGATCAGTCACATACCTTATCTCAACATGCTTCTGAAAGAGATAAGACATACTTCTAGACCACAAAAGTCATGATCACAACTTCCGTCTCTTCTGCTGATTTTCAGAATACCTGTGGGTCCACATGTTGCGTCCTTAATGAGAACCGAAAAGGAATTGAGCATAAAATCAAAAACACTGTCTTAAGAACCACGAATAAAGTTAGTTAAGTTTCATGTAACCAAAAAACCTTTCATCGTATCAACTACACTTCCTAAACCTACCTTGACCTTGACAGAATAAACTGTTCTTAGTCTCCAGCTTTTATAGGTGAATTAATAATAATCATCGCTTTCGTCTAGTGATGCTGACAAAGTTAAAAGATGAGTTTAATTTATAAAATATCAAACGTAAAGTGAATTTTTAGGTATAGTTGCACTGAAGAGATAGACTGGTGGCGGACTGGCAGGATGAAGGGGAGCAACAACAAAAATGTTTGGGCCCCTTCAGCCCACTCTCAATCGTACTGTCACCTTTTATCACATCTTAAATGAAGACAAATGATGCTAGCCTTCATTGTTTTATGTCCACGGTCTTCACTGAGGTTTGTAGCCAAATGTACTGTTTCTACACCACGTTCAACGTTCCTCCACCTCAAAATGGAATCAAAACTGTAGATGTTTTAAACTAGGTATAAATAACGTAATTTAAATACGTTTTTCAATCCTATTAAACAAAGATGGAGCTAATTTTTGTTTTTATTCTTTCTGTAAACTAATAAAACAACAGTATGCAGATAGGAGCCATTAAACTAAAATTATAATGTTTTTTGCATGTATTTCGTTCAAAATTGATGTTTTCTTTTGGAACAACGCTTAATTTAAATGTAATCAAGGTCCTGGTTTTTATTGCCCTCTGACCTAAAGCATCTGTTTTTGTTTTGTTTTTTTTCTTGTTGACCCTCTGACCTAATGCATCTGTTTTTTCTGTTTCTTTTTCTTGTTGATCCTCTGACCTAATGCATCTGCCTCTCTAGTTTAGAGATACCGGAGCGAGGCCTAACTCAAGTAAATGAACTCATGTTATTTCCAAGTTTCAAGTGAACAAATTTTGTTGGATAAAGCGTTTTTCTAAACAGAAATGTTTTTTTTTGTTTTGTTTTTAAGTTCCACCCATAACTCAAGATACACAGGCATACTGATCACGAATACGTCATCCTCTGTGATGTGCGCTGTAAGTTGTGGTTTGTTCATCTCACGTTGATTGAGTTAGAATTGGAGAAAATGCAAAAGCAAGTTTTCTGAGAGAAATAAGACAATCCATATTAATGACATCACATGAAATCCATGTTGTTTGAGTAACTGTTACTATAGTGGTATTTTCTTGACTACCGTCGCCTCTGTTATTTGGCTCAAGTTGGGCCTAATACCCGAATTATGCTGATAAATTAAATCTGACCATTTCTAAATTATTAAGACAATTATTAGATGTGTTACAGGAGGTCAGTTTTCTTGTAAAAATATTAAAGAACAAATAGTAATAAAAAACTGTTTAGCAGGAGGGAGGACAATTTACCCTGTTATCCGGTCCTTCGATGACTGTGGTCGACTTTTTTTCGCTCCGCTGTAAAGTCAAGTAAAAAAGACCGTTGTACAGGGGCAACAATAAATAAATTACATTACATACCCGCAGACATCGGAGATAAAACGAAATTACTATCATACTGACAAAATATTTGACTCGGAGTTTATATATATATATATACACACAAACTAAATTTAAACATTTAGACCTAACTTCTGACTATTAATGATATAAACCATTGTTAAGAATGAAATGTTTGTATATATATATATATATATATACACACA
>NW_013666107.1:552071-555152 GCF_000517525.1 Limulus polyphemus | reverse complement strand
AATTAATTGTCAATTTCGTCATTAAATACTACACCAAATACAAAATAAATAGCACCATTAAGTTGGTGGTGGAGGTACACATATTATTATTATTTGGAATCTCGTACATATTTCCGTAAATAGCTTGGAACCTCCTTCATAAATTATAATTTAATCAAATTATTATTGCATTCTCAGTAGAACGTTATATTTTTAAGACATTTTTGTGTTTGTAAGATAAATGGTAGTGATTTATGTGAGATGTTTAGTCTATTTACCATAAAATAAATATTAACATCGTACTGTAAAAAGGTTCGTAACAATTTATATTTTATTTTTTTCTCTGTTGCTGTTCTATCTGTTGAACATGCAATAGGTGACGGTGTGGTAGCGTATTTTTCTCCGGAAACCCTGAGAATCTCCCGGCATCCTCAGCGATATATGTTAGTAAGTGTAATCAAGAATGGGCTAGATTGAAGTTGAATTGAAATACCGTACTTAGATTTGTTGGTTATATTCTTCCTGGTAAAAAGTGTTAAAATTTAAGATGTGATATTTTATAAAGTTTCGACATAATTATGGCGGCATGTGCATTGCCACTATCAAATCGGAGTGGTAGTCATCAGTTAACCAAGACTTTAGAAAGAGTTCTTGAAGATGCACAGTTAACTGGAGAATTGAAACTTTGTGGAAGAAAACTGAAAGACTTTCCAAAAAATGCCCAAAAGTATGATCTCAGTGATACTGTTTTAGCAGGTAGGAGAGATAGAAAAATCACAGAATAGGATTTAGTGTGGGTATATTTGTGGCATTAACTAATTAAATGATTAACAGCATTAAAAATAACATCTGCAGTCTAATTTAAATAATAGATATTAGAAAATATTCTTAAGAATAAGTTGAAATGATCATCACTTGTCATATCTAGTCCATTTCTAAATTCTGTTGATAAAAGTGTGAACTAATACTAATAGTTGAAAAAAAAATAGTTTAGGCTTATTGTTTACAAATTACGTATAACTATAAGATCTATATTAGTATTACAGATATTTAACTCAAATTATATAGGTTATTTTATGTACTATATTATCAGTATATGATATCTATACAAGTTGCAGTAGAACTTAATTCTTTTGATTGATTAATAAATATATAAGTTTACTTGATAAACAATCCAAATCATATTTCATTAGATAAACCATTCATTTAAAAAAGTAAAAGTTGTATTTAGATTGTTATTCCTTCAGTGGGTTTAATACAATGTAGGTACTCTTGAAGATGCAATTAAGTGATTTTTAAAGAGAAAACTGGAAAAAGTTCTTCACTGTGTTTTATGGAGAAATAACTAATTCTTACATGTACTATTCAGAAATACTGGTATGGGTCTTCTAACATCTCAGGTGTTTGTATTATTTTTTAGTAGTAGTAGACATTCAGCAAAATGCAATGCTGAAGATCTTTTGTAGATAATGTGTCATCCAGAACTTACAATAAATTAACCAAAATTAGAAAACTTGTATCTGTATACATGTGCTTGAAAGAACAAATAACATACAAATTAAAAGCAGAGAGCTATTTAGCTCACTGATATCAGCTATCACTTACAATAACAATTCATTTTTCATTTCTCATAGTCCTTGCGGACCATTGAGCCGATGGCAGATCTTGCTCTGCCATCGTTTCTAAAGCTGTTTCTTACCTCAAAGATGCAACCCACTTGACAGCCTTCCCTCTTTGAAAGGGCGAGCATGTTTGGTGTGATGGGGATTCGAACCCGCGACCCTCAGATTGCGAGTCGAGCGCCTTAACCACCTGGCCATGCCGGGCCTTTCAATAACAATTACCCAATTTAAATGTAGGTCTTCATATCCTCATACTTCTCCATATAAATTTAAAAGTAACACGGTAACACAATACTACATCACTAATCAAACAATTTCACAAATTTATAATTCTAACAAAGAAAAAATTGTCAAAGAACAATTCTGCATCTACTGTAGGCTACTAAAACTTAAAACCAGATATCCTTATTATTCAAAGTTGTAGGGATGTAACAAAGAGTAGATTTCGACTTTTGAAAGTTTGAAACACATTACCAAATGAAAGTTTGAAACTTTAGTAGTATGAATTTACGTAACTTACTTGCAGAACTTCAGCTGACTTAGGCAAATAAGTTTTCATTTAAAAGTTACAGTTCCAAGCAGGTTAACAGTCATAGAGACTTTTTAACATAAAATTTTTGATTAATTAAAAATACCTAATAATAAATAAACGTAAGAACAGAACAGAGTAACACTAACAGATCAATTGGAAAATAAACTGAAATCATTAACTCTAACAAAAAGTTACAGAAGCAAGTGTTATTATCAGCTACTTTTTTAACTTCATTGTTGATTGAAATGGAGGGCAAGTGTAGAGCTCACCACTGCTCCTTTTTTAGCATTAAAATTATTAGTGTTAGCATATATTCTATGTTTCATAATTACAAAAATATGAAACCCTACATTCAGAGTGTTTTCAATAGGTGGATCTTTCTTTATTAGGGACAAAGTGTTTCATACTTATTATACCATAACACTTATATCTCGTACATTAGGCATTAACCCTTTCGAGATGGATCATAGGTGAAAGGTCATTTCGTTGGTTGACTTGCATTCAAAATTTTATTTAACTACTATTTCATGAACTTATGTCAATAAGTTTGGTATCAAATTGTAGATTATATAGAACTATACATTATTCAGTTTCTTAATTTAAAGTAAATATATAAAAAAACAGATAAACATAAATTTTAGTGTGTCACGTGATATGTTGAATGCAGCATTGGTTCAGATTAGGTGTTTGTGAAGTCAAAATACTACATCTATAGTTTTGTACGAATTAGAAACTCAAATTACAGATATTGACAAGCTAGAATATAAAATAAGAAGGTCTTATAGTTTCTATTTGCTAAGATATTGCTCATGTAATAAATCCAACACAATGGCACCCCACCCACCTCTTTCCATTTTTGGAAACACTACCTTATATACACTTCTATATATGACATGAATAACCAATCGGAAGCCTGGAATGTCCCCCCAATGGCTTTCTCAGCCATTT
>NW_013666107.1:531119-551552 GCF_000517525.1 Limulus polyphemus | reverse complement strand
AAAAATAATAGTTAAGTAAACTTATTTAAAAATAGACTAATAATCTGTATATATATATAATGTATAATAATTGAAATGTTACTGTATTTACAAAATACTAATCAACTAAAACACAGCCAAGACAAGTTACTTTGTACAGACTAAAGGTCATTTTTATGTTATATCGGCTAAGCATTTACGTTTTTGTGTTATAATTTGTGTTCATTCTATAATGAAAGAGGCATAACTTATGTTTATTTCCTAATTTTTTATGGTGGTTGTGAGATTGTTCAAATCTACCGAATCCGTACAGAGATTAATTACTGAAAATAACAGATAAAATATAAAGTTTTTTCTGAAGAAAGTTTGATAACTATCTGGACATTATAAAGATTTCACATGTGAAATTTCAAAATTTGCTGATGCATAAAAGTATTTTTAATCTTAAAATGAAAATTACTTTGCATGATAGATAGGCAAGCTGTGAAATGAAAAAAAAAAAGGCATGAGAGAAACATTGCTTTACAAACCTTACAACTTAATAAAAAAAATTAGATATTTTGTTTATGGAAGCATTGTAATGGTTACTGATGATCTGCCAAATTTCAATAACATTCGCTTACTAATTTAAAAGGTATAGCATGAAAACTATAACAAACACAAAATGGTTAAGTACATTTTACTGAAGCAATTCATCCACTAACCATACCCCTGTGTTCCACCATAATAGTCTGCCTCAAAGGATGAAAAAACTGCAAAGTATAATGTTTTTTATTTGTATACATTTTTAATACAACAATTTTTGTTTAAGGAATGGTCATTATACAAATCAAAGATTGAATTTTCAATTTAAGTGACATTTATTATCACTTTTCATACATTGTCAAATAGCTTCTGTTAACAAGAGTAAAAAAATCTGACACTGCTTGAATGCTTTCTGATGAACCATTGAATGTTTAGAACTATCATGAGATTCCTGACTACAAAATGAACCTTCAAACACAGCCCAAAAAATCTTTATTTCAAATATTTTCATTCCATCACTCAAATGGCCTGGAATTATGTCAAAGCACTTAACAATGTTGAAACTTTGACTGAGGATTCTTAATTTTCTTATTATTTAGATTTAAAAAGTCCAGAAGCTTGAGGATCTCCTCCTCAATAATTTTCTTTTATATAACAAGTTTTAGCTCAAAACTAAAATAAAAAAATGTAACTTTATGCATATTGCTGAAGTATGTTAGCTTTAACAAAGTCTTGAAAGTTGGATAAATTTTTCTAATGTATCTGTTGTTTAATGTGGCAAATAAATTTTTATATGGCAATAAGTACCTTTTCTTGTAATAACATCATGTGTAATGTAATTTATGTGGTTCCTAAACACATTTCTTAATATTGAGCGTCTTGTGAGGTTGTTTTTAAGTCCTCTGCTCTTTTTTTTAAATATCTAATGGGATAATTAACTTTTAAGTAAATGAATTATGGAACATCAAGAAGCCTCTTACAATTAAACGTTTTATACTTCTAGTCAATGTTCATATATATACACACAACCCACAATTCTATTAGCTTTATCACTCAAAATAGAATGGTTAATAATATATTAACTAATACTTTGAGATTATTTTTCTCATCCACGAAATTACGAGGACGTCTATATAAATTACATGTGTAACTTTTATTATGGTAATTGACATACATAATTTTATGATTAAATGACATCTGCATATTAATTACCTAGTCTAAATCTCTCTGTAAAATTATTGCACCCTCATTACAGACATAAGATTTTTATATTAGTAACATTCTTCAAATGTTAACAACTTAGTAAGGCAGGATCTTTTCTTTATAAAGCACTGACAAATGAGTGAACTTTATCAAGTGATCCTGCAAAGCATCTTTTCTCCGATTTTCTAAAACTTTTCCTAACAACAAAATAAAATTACAGTAACTGACCTAAAGCTCCTTGGAAAATACTTATCCCACCCTTAAAAATTGGAGTAATATTAGCTACATTCCAGCCTTATGACACTTGCCCTGATCTAACAGAACTGAAAGCAAGTGGCTCAAGTATTTGGTCCTGAATCTCTTAAAACTCTTATGGCAAACATGATCAAGCCCAGGATTCTTATCTATTTCCAAATGCTCAGGTTTTTATCTGTTAAGCTTAAGACCTTAATACATAATTCATACTTCTGAAAAAATTTCTCCAAACAAATTTTCAGGTCCAGAAGTCCAGCCAACATCCTGGTAAAAACTGATAAGAGAGCATCATTGTACATTTCGTACATTTAGCATTATTTTTGAAGTGTGATTTTCTACTTACAAACAAATAAAAATGGATACTTTTTTTGCATAATAGTAGTTTCTAATAATTTTAGGAATAATATGTATAAAATTTATAAATCAATATTTTGAAGAAGAGGCTTTATTATTATTTTTTAAATGACCATAAATAAAAAAACTAGGGTGTTGCTTTACATTTATCACTGATGCATAGGAAATTAAATTTTTGTTACAGGAAAAATGTGTTAGACTTCACTAGGAATATTGTGTACAGTTTTGGTCCCTTTATTTAAGAAAGAATATTGACTTATTGGAAATGGTTTAGAGGAGTCTGGAGAGCTACTAGAATAATTTGAGGGATGGAAGGATTATTTTATAGTGATAAATTAAAATATCTCTCATGTATTTTCTCTTGAATCAATAGGATACTGGCCTCTGCTTCTTTTGTGTTATATTCTGAAGAGAATGGGATGAGAGGACACAAGTTTAAAATTCGGAAAAGACAGGCTAAGCTCGAGTTAAGACAGTGTTGTTTTTCTAACAGGGCTATTAACTTAAGAAATGATATACCATCAGCAGTAGTGCAAATTAGCACTTTACAGGAGCTTAAGAGATGAATTAATAACATCCTGAAAATAAAACGTGTTTAAATTCTAACTTTTCTAACAGCGAGTAAGCAAGGACAGACTTGACAAACCCAATTGTCTGTTTTCTATAGGTTTTCTATGTTCTTTAGTTAAATTTCTTGTTTCTGTCATAAGCTGTACATGCATACATATGGTATGAATATTAGGATTTAATGTACTAAATGTTTGCACTCTAGGTAACTGTTTATATATCTGTATATTCAATTTTTACTTTCTATTATGCCTTACACACATATCATAATCCCCATTTAAGCTACATGGCTTACCTAAGCTGGGATACTGAGAGTACAGCTTCAACTCATTTGATCTGTTGCCAAGGTAATTATCATTGGGCCAACTAGCTAGACTCCTAATATCTGGGCCTCTGCAGTGTGGTTAGAAATACTGTGCTCAAGTGGTTGTTCATTAGAGGTAATAATAAAATAGCTGTAAATAATTTTATCCACATTCCTCTTAATTTGTCTATGATCAACACAAATGTTAGGCCTGTTGACTTCTAAGGTTTTGCTAGTATTCAGTATTTAAATAATAACTTTTAACAATAAAATATGTTTTGTTTTCGTATAGATGCTATAAACAGTGGGGTACTGTAGACTTTGTTGATCCAGGTGCTTGAGGTTTAGATACATAAATAGGATATTTATGTATTTATTAACATTTATTACCTTTAGTAATTAATTATGATATAGTTAAAGTTCATTTTAAAGAATAATAATATTATTGCTAATAGCAGTCCTGAAGTTGCAAGTGTGTGTGTGTGTGGGAATAACAATTGTCATAAGTTTTTCAGAAGAGCTGCTAAAGTTGTACAATAATAATTACAACTATTAATAAATAGTCATAATTAAGAGTAAAAGGCAAGCTATGAAAAACTACTATGACCACTTTGCCCCAGTTCATCACTGCTTGTAATGTTTTCAGCCCTTTGTTTTTAACCATTTACTAGTTCATTTAAAAATAAGGTTGATACCTGATTGTGTTGGAACACGCTTGAAAGAGTTGCTGTCTATGTGCTTGGTCTTCTGCTACAGCGTAATAGTGGGAATGAATATGTCTGTCATGGTGGTAATGGATTATTTCACCAGATGGCCTGGAACATTCTATGTATAATTCTATATAAATACCCAACATATTACACTGTTGACTAATGCAACAAATTTCCCAATTTTCTAGCCAGTTGACATATTTAGCATTTGTTAAATACCAGTTTTGTCTTAAAAATATGAAATGTTGAATCCAGAATTTTTTTATTTCTTTGAATACTAATAGAAAATAAGTTGTAAAAAACTATCTAAAGAATATAATATTTTGTATTTTTTGGTTGAATGTTGAAGTATATGTTTTTACTTGTGCTTGAGTTATGTGATCTTTCTACTTATGAGGAAATTGTTGATAAAAATCTAACTTAGTCTTTATCCTCTCCAAGTTCTTAACACTGTAAATTATGCATGTTAAGCTAGTTTACTACACACAGTGTAGGGTCTTCATTTAACTTTAAAAATATTTTTATTTTATTTCAGTATTACTTCAACTAATTCACTTAGATTTTTAAACTGTTGCTTAATTCTCTTTTAATATTTTGCCATTCAAAATAAGTTCCCATGTTTGTTAGTTTCTTAATAAAGTGCATTTTTATTTGTAAATTCCCTATTCCTTTTCTCTTGCTACAAAAAACCTTTGCCTACACTCCTGTTATCTTACAAATTATACCTGCCTTTGTGTTATCATTATTTAATGAAAATACCACAGAATGGTACAGATGTTGTATTTTGCAGTTGATTTAAAAGGAAATTAATGTCACAAACATATTCATTAGCTTTTATTTCACAGTTCAGTTGTTATTTTTTCAAAATATTTTGTGTTAGTTATTTGCAAGCAGTAGTAACAGACGCCCTCCCCTCGGTGATTTAGCTGTAAGTTCTAGGGCTTATGTTAAAACTCGTGTTTCCTTATTCATGGTGGGCACAGTGCATACAGCCCATTATATAGCTTTGTGCTTAAAAACAAGAAATTAACAGAGATATTAGTTGTTTTAATGAATTGTACTGTGGTGAAACATATTTAATTATACATTTTAAAAAAATAGAAATACCCAAATTATAAAAAATTGGAAAATTGGAATATTTCATTTGATATTGTAAATTAGAAACACGAAAATAAAAACGTCTTTCATAAATGTCGTAGGATTTTTAAAAAATGTTGTTATATTTATAGTCAAAAAAGTTATTTCTGTAGCTAGTGAATTGTCAAACTTTCGATATATTGTCGTTCAGACAAGACTGACCATTCTTTAACTGTCAATACAGCCATTATACGGGAACTGCGTCACGCGTCTTAGTCTGTCTTATTACAGTAAGGTGAACAGGGAGTGAGACCACTAACAGAAGGATATAACGACCTACCTATTTAAGAGAGGTAACTGAGGACAGCACAGATTAAATAGTCAAGCACGCCCTTTTTGGTAAGTTCCGCATTCATACAACAGGCTGATAAGGCCTTTAGGGCCTAAAACTTCTTCCTCATATCGTTTTGTGCAAAGCAAGATTTTCGACGATTTTAACTGCATGTATTGATGCATTTTCATTTGGCACTATAATTTACCATTTCTAGCTTGTTTACTCAAAATTAGTTATAATAGCGAAAAATCAGTAGGACATGGTGAGCCTTTTTTTTGCGCATTTGAAATATTATAACATACATACATGCACGGCCCGACTGATATCGTGACAACCAAAACAGATTGGAGATATCAGGCTCTAGGGCTCGAGATGTGGCGCAACCAGTCACGCTAAGGACTTTCAGCTGATGACGAGTTATAAGAGTGACAGTTAGTGTTCGAGTCCCCAAAAGAAGTGCCGAAATGCACTATATCATTTCAACAACAGATGAAATTTAACTAAAAATAACTTACTTTAACTTCAAAAAAGGTTTTAATTTATTGTCAAAGACATTCTAGAACATGCCGGAACGGGTTACAAATGCGTTCCGTTACGATTCGAGCGCTTATAATTGTCAAATCTGTTATTAGGTGACAAAAGCCGTTTCATGCGACGGGTGCTGCTGATTGGTTGTCTTCCTTTAGAATCGCTGTTCAAGTAAGAATATAAGTACAACAAAGGAACTTGAGTGTGGTATGAGTGAGTTATCTTTTGAAGCTCATGTGTATATATGTAGCTGTTGTAGTTATAATTTATTGTATTAGAGATTAACTGACATCTTGAACTTTGATTAAAAAGATTGTTTTTCAGTGTAAACTCGACCATGCCTAACGGTAGATCTTGATGTTTTGTATGTTGTAAATTAGAATTTATCTTAAGTCACGCATTATTATGTGTGGTTGTATAGCGCGTTTATGTAGAAAACTAATTAATTGGCTTATGTCCTTCGCGAACTTTCCGACGCAGTGAATAATTTATAAGGTGAGAGGTTGAACCGATACAAGGTCACTTACTGAATGTTGTATGATGCCTACGATATTTTATGTTAAAGTTTGTCGTGGGTACTGTACTTACCCTCATTTTTTATTACAATTGAGGTTATTGGAGAAGAATATTAACCGTTTACAAACACCTTTTGGCTGAGGGTTAGACTGTTATCGTATTTCGGATATTAAACTCCCAAGTAGTCATATGTCTGTTAATAATAGGAGGTTCAAGACTTGAGTTGTAGAAAGGTAAACGAAACAACGTTGACATTTCCTTGAACAGTGGCAAGATGTGCGTGTGTAATATACGACTGTTAAAAGAAATAAGATGAAACTGATGGTAAGTCGAAACTAACTAAATGATTAAATTGAGATACGCCATTCGACTGCTAACAGAGGAAATACTATCATGGGATGGTTTTTAGACCGGAGATGATCGCCAGCATAGATCTGGCGAAAAAATTGCAACCCTTACAGTGGTAGAATCTGTATAAACTGCAAATGATATATAGAATGCAATATGACTATGATCGAATAGAGTTGATTTCTGCTTAAACAAAATTCGAAACCAAGTTATGATAGGTGTTCACAAACAGTATGTTTTTAATCTTTGAACTTAGCAAGTGTTACGTAGTTGTTTCTTAATACGAAATGCGTGTTGATTCTGTGAATTATTTGCTGATTCCAAAATATTCCTATTGAAAGCCTGATACTGCATAACGTTGTATTGTGTACATAGTAATACACACACATGTAAATTATAATTACTACGCTCTGGCTGGGGTTATTCTAAGTGTTCATATCAGCTTATTTTTTATTGGTGTAACGTATTCTATCGTTGGGCGGGTTCTTTTGAATTATATGTTAAAAAGAATGCCAAGTCCAGTTCATGTAAATTTTTTCTTCATGAGGTCATCTTGAAAATTGAAGTTTACTCAAAGCTCTGTTTTATTTCACCGAAATAATCCCCCTTTCTGACAGCAATGTTGTGACGTGTTCTATCATTGAGCGGATTCTTTTGAATCATCTAAAAAAATAATGCCATGTTCAGTCCACATAACAATAACAAATTAATTTATTTCATTAACAATGTTTGCTACAGGCTACGTTCACTTTCACGGAAGTTGTAGGACTGAGTTCACAAACAAACATTTTAACATAAATTATGAATCTACTTTATGCCTAGTACATTAATAACGTTAAACAAATATACTTTGTTGATAAACCTGACTACCTTACTGATTAATTTTACTCGATACTTTGTTTTGATCAACAACTACACGTACACTAAATACTTCAACGATTTCTTAATTGCTACTCAATAATTTCCTAATAATACTCAAAGGTGTCGCTAGACACTGGCACACGAGGTCCATGCCCCGATTCTATTTGACAGTACCCCAATTCCCAGTTGGTGTCTTGAAAAATCAGAATAGAAACCCATGATCGATATTATACTGAAACGCCAAAAATTCCCACGCCTATGCGCCCGAGCCCCGAATCTTAGTACCTAGCGATACCTCTGATGATACTTAACAACTTCTCATTCATTACTTACTCATATTTATAAACAATGTACCCTATCTAAAGTTTGGAGACGGCATGAATAGATAGTGAAAGAAATTTTATTACAAGTGTACAATAAAGTTTATTTCACTACCCATTCAAACCGTTTTCAAACTTTATTTTATAAAACGTGGTTTCTCGTCATCATAAATGAATCATGTCTAGATATTAGTTGAAGTTACTAGATTCTTGACGTCATCGTTAACTTTCTAGGTATTATAGGTCTGCATTATGAAGTTATTTCATCTTAACATCATGCGCCCACAAGCAAATACCTAAATTAAAACAACAGAAATATAGCTTACGATGCTCTAAGTAAGATATCCACAAAGCTTACATCCTATGTGAAAACGTCACACTTTCATATGATGAGATTTGATTTTCTTGCATATCAATGTAAGTGCTGAATTAGCAGTTTCAGTAGTTTCATAACGTTTTCCTATCTTCACGCGGATTTGTTGAATTATCAGAAATGCATTGTGATATGACATTTAAAATTAGACTAGTAATTTATAAATGTATCTAGGATAGCAAAATAGCCTTGGTTCTCAAAGATTAATTCATGAAGGGGTGCGTGAGGTAAAAAGTTTGGGAATTGCCACATTAGAGAAGTTTCAGTGAATTATTATGTAACTGGAACAATGAAACAAACAAGATTCGAAATAAATTGGTAAAATATATAGTGATCAGAGTATACAATGTAAGGTATGGGAAATTGACGAGGCATACTATATGCGTTGCATATATTTTACCTAGTTATTTACTGTTGCACATTACTTTAGTAATACTTTAAAGAGAGTTTTTGATTATTATTATTATTTTGTGAAGACACGTTCATGGACGAAGCATAAATATAACAACATTATTTCGTTTGAACAATTGTGCCAATGAAAGTTATGAACTTATTTATGGGCACGACAGAAAAGTAATTACTCCCCACCACCACCAAAAATAAAATAAAAGCCAACGCCAACAACTATAGTTTATGTGTAGATATAAATCTATCGGCTGTTGGTAGACTTATCCAGTGAAGCAGCTAAAAACTCTCGCTCATTTATCAAACCCTGAACACTGATTTATCGAGCAACTGGCGCTTAAGTTGTCCTACCTTTTCTTCTTAGGTGTATATTTACTGTCACATGACGAAATGTTTTATAATCTTTTTATAAAGTTGTATTGTCAGCTAAGACAACACAATGTGTGTGTGTTTTATAGCAAATCCACATCAGGCTATCTGATGTGTCCGCCGAGGGAAATCGAACACCCGATTTTGGCTTTGTAAATCCGTAGACTTACCGCTGTCCCACCGGGAGGACATTTCTTAAACTATTGCTACTTTTTGTCTGATTCCTTGTATTTTTGTGCCCTGCAGTTATTGACTTGTCATACAACGTTGTTTAGAAATAAGCAAACTTTATATGTTAAAATACGTGTATACACATAATAATGCTCCTATTCCCGATGGTTCAGCAGTGGGTCTGAGGCTTATAACGCTAAAAGTCGAGTTTCGATACTCGCGATGGACAAAGCACAGGTAGCCCATTGTGTGGTTTTGTGCTTTAACAACACACACATAACGATGTCAAGCGGGACAGCAGGTAATTATTTAATTGTGACGTGCCCTTGAATGACTGTCAACAGGCTTAAAACATCTACGAGGTGTGTCCGAAAAGCTCGTGGCACGACCTATAAAGAAAAGAGGCACCGGTTAAACTTTGATCTGTTTTTCAACATAATCTACTCCTTCGTCTATACACTTGCACCAGCGGTGTTCTAAGGCCTTTATGTCCTTCTGAAAGAACTGTTCTTCTTGGTCCTCAATCCATGACTGGACGGTATGTGTGAGGTCATCATCACTCTGAAGTCTTCGACCTTTCGGAAAGACTTTAAAGTTAGGGAAGAGAAGAAAGTCACTTGGAGCTAAATTTGATGAGTAAGGGAAGGGGGTGAGTAATTCGAAGCCGACATCATGGTTAACGTTCAAAGCAACGCGCTATTTATGAGCTGGGTCATTGTCCTTATTGAAGAGCACGCCTTTTTGAACAATCCTCTTTTCTTTGATTTTTTGACACAGATTGTTGATTATGGATGCATAGTAATCTCCTGTGACGGTTTGACCCATTTCTAAATAATCAACTAGTAACACGCCCTTGGCATCCTAAAACACTGATGCCATGACCTCCCCGGCAGAGGGTTGTGACTTAAACTTCATTGGGATGGGTGAACTTGGGTGTTTCCATTCGCAAACTTTGCATTTTTGTCTCTGGGTCGAAGTGATAAATTCGTAGTTACGAATCTTTTGAAACCTTTAGAGTAGGCGTTGACTTTCAACAATTCAGATATGTTTTTGCTCAGGTGGCAACATTTTTGGAACCCATCTGGCACTAACCTTACTCATGCCGAAACTGTCACTCAAAATGCTTGGTACAGTACTTTTATAGATTCTCGCTTCTTCTGCTAACTTCCTAATGGTAATTCTTCTGTCATATGTAATCAGATCATGAACTTTATCTACAGTTCCTCTTATAGTCGATATCGAGGGCCGACCTGACCTCGGATCATCTTCACATGATTGTCTACCACACTTAAACTCAACACACCACTTTTTAACTGTTAAATATGTCGGAACACCTTCTCCTAATGTTGCTTCCATGTCCTGGTGGATTTCTTGCAGTGTCATGTTTTTTTTAACAAAATAGTTGATCACGGCAGGAATTTCGATCTTCTTTATGACGTTTAACATTACTTACATCTTTCCTTCAAAACTCCACAACACAAAATAAGCTGGTTAAGTTATATGTTGCGTGTTGTTTACTCATTTCATAAAAGCGATTCAAAGGTATCATTTCTCAGAAAAAAATCAGACATTCCGATTTTTCTTTAGGTCGGGCTACGAACTTTTCGAATAATCTTCGTAGTTTCTCGCGATGTTTTTGAGAATCTGGGTCTAATTTTAGAAAATATTGTATTAATGTATTAAAGTACAAAATAATATAAATATTTATATAAAATTCTCTGAGGAATAGAAATTTAAAATTACAAATCGAAATATATAATTTTGAATATGGTAATTATAATTTGGTTTAATCTGCTGTCCCCCGGTGGGACAGTGGTAAGTTTATGGACCTACAACGCTAAGACCTGGGATTCAATTCCCCACGGTGGACACAGTAGCTAGCCCAATGTGGCTTTGTTCTAAAAAGCAAAATGTAATCTGCAAAAGTTTTTGTATTGCATTAGGGGTTAATATTTGATTAGGTTACAGAGAATGAGCGCACGTGCGTATCGGTACAAAATCTTCTTTATTTTGGTTACCTATTTCTAAGAGCGTGGGGTCACCCCTTTGGTAAAGTTATGGATTTCGGAGCTGGAGAATAGGATTCGAATTCATGCGATACCACAAAATGTTCTCCTCACTATAAGCTGTGGTTGTATTATAAGAGTAGCAGTTAATTTCTTAGTGTAATTGGTTGGTGATAGAGTGTTGCTGATTGTCTGCTTTGGTCAGTGGTTCAAATTAAGGGACGACGACAAATAGCCTTAGAAGATTTGATATGAATACAAATAGTTAATTTCAATAAAACGTTCATTAACGGTTAAGAATATTTTTTTTTCTTATTGTAACGCTACAAAATGGGCTATCAGTACTCTGTCCATCTTGTGAAATCAAACCCCGGATTTTAGCGGTATAAATCCGGGATGACCAATACTAGGCGTAATGTACAATCTTAGCCCATGATTCTATTAGCCTGTCATCCAATGGGATTAATTTTGCTAGTCAGTAGAATATTGGGTGACTAAATTTGGCATTGTATTTCTGATATCCACAAATATGTAGAGTATTGCTATATACAAGTAAAGAAAAAAAATCAAAAACGGAAGTAAATGTAGGGATGGTTAATATCAATATTTAACAAACAATGCAAACAAGATGGTAGGGATGGCATTTGCATCGTCCGTACATAATATCACAAGCAAGAATTAACATATAGCAATATATATAACTATTCAATCACAGTTGAATTAAATTTATCCTACTTTTGTCTGTTAACATTCTATTACAGTGTGTGCTTGTGCTATTATGTAGGGATGATGTAAATGTCATCTCTACATTTATTTCCTTTTTTGAAAAGTTTTTTCTTTACTTTTTTCGTTTTTTTATGCAGTATTTCAATACACATATAAAAGTTTTATTTATAACCAAATTTATAACCAATTACTTTTTAAGTACTACTAGTTAATATTACTTATTAAAGCCTTAAAACAACATCTTCTTTACAACGACTTTTGTTTGCTTATTTAAGATTACATGGAATATTACGTTTTAAAATTAAAGGCCATTTGTTCCTAAAATGACTTTTGGATTTTTGTTTAATGTTTTACCATCCATTATGCACTAAAATATCTTTATAAACTCGTATTTTCCACTACTTTTTAAATAGTTGTCTATAAGAAAAACTTTTATGTACCATTTTATTAACAAATAGCTGGATCGTCCAGTAAAAACTGTTGTCTATTTCACATGACATTCACAAAAACTATCTTACTATAGAGACTGTCTATTATGTGTGTGTGTTATCATGCATTACCGAGAGTTGGCTGGCGCGATTACTCTTAATTGTTAGTGTGGTAACGGAAAACTTCTTGACGGTGTACATACGCTACTTTTTCAGATTTTTGTCCGAGAAGAGGGATAAAAAAAGACACGGAAATAGAGCACATTTCCATTTTTTATATTCTTTCGGTTTTGAATTTCAAGATCCGATTGTTTAAGCAGTTAAATGAGTCAGTTATTGCCTTTCAGAAAGTCGGGTATGCAATTGGCATCTAATGAGGTCATTAGGGATATAATGGCAAAAGAAAGAAGGGGAGCGTTATCTAACATTGTTCTTTATACAGTTTTTGCTTTCTTAACGAGTGTACCCTTATAGGGTTGTAAAATCTTTAGCCAATAAAACCACATCTTCTCTGTGTCTGTGAAGCAGTACAAGGTACTTTAACAATTAAAATATTCATCCCCACCATTGTTGAGTTCTTCATTCGAACCAACAGGATCTTCTTCATCTGATGCCATGTTACTACAGTCACGTATCTTACATAGGTCTGTGAAATTGAGCCCATTTGATTTTTGTATTGTTTTTCCTCTACGTTTCGGCCTGATATGACTTGATGATTAGGGCGCTCGACTAATAATCTGCGGGTCGCGAGATTAAAACCCACTGCCGAGCATGCTTGCCTTTTTGGTTGGTAAAAAGTAGCCTAAAAGTTTGGCTGAGGGTGGTATTGACTAGCTGTCTATCACTTTAAAATTAGGAACAGCTGGTGCATATATCCTTCGACTAGCTTGGATCGAAATTCAGCAAATGAACCTCTCCGTTTCACTGAAGCATGCTAAAGAAAACGTAATTCAGCTGGTTTATTCAGGTTTGATCTCCAAATTTCAATTTATTTTAGATAATTGTCTGTAATCAAAAATAAAATTCGGGAGGATAAGTGAAGGAAAAGTGTTCAACAAGATATTAGTTTTTTTTTGTGTGTAACTAAATATTATTGGTGTTAGCGTGGTATTGGCCTTAAGTATTTCTTATTGTGGTATATTTTATTTAAGTTCATAAAAGAACCTTATAACATTTATAAGAAACTTTCATGTCCGCAAAAATATTATAAAGATGTATATGTTGTTAGCAGATGATGTTTACTATACCAGTACGTCGTGACAATGTGGTCACGATCCAATGTTTACTATACCAGTACGTCGTGACAATGTGGTCACGATCCAATGTTTACCAGTACGTCGTGACAATGTGGTCACGATTCAATGTTCATTATACCAGTACGTGGTCACGATCCACTGTTTACTATGTTAGTACGTCATGATAATGTGATCACGATTCAATGTTCACTATACCAGTACGTGGTCACGATCCACTGTTTACTATGTTAGTACGTCATGACAATGTGATCACGATTCAATGTTCACTATACCAGTACGTGGTCACGATCCACTGTTTACTATATTAGTACGTCATGACAATGTGATCACGATTCAATGTTCACTATACCAGTACGTGGTCACGATCCACTGTTTACTATATTAGTACGTCATGACAATGTGATCACGATCAAATGACCATCTGATGTATTAGATGGGGATTAAAAATGTTGCTGCTACAAAAATAGCTGTTTTAAAAATCATTTTACCTTCTCATATTGGGTCGAGCGCGGCTCAACCTGTGAACCCGTGGTTCCGTCCCGTCACCGCTAAAAAAAAACAACAAAACCACTGTCCATACTTTGGGGCCCAAGGGTTTGCTTTAAGATTGAAGTATAGTTTTGATTTGCTTTCTTCTATCTAGACTCGGCGCAGATAACCATCGAGTTTCTGCGAAATTCGACAAAACATATTTTTAGTTTTTGAATAATGAAAAGACTAGCATTTTATTTTGGGTTTATAAAGTAAGTAACAGTTTACAGGACGAACTTACATGATTGGCTTGTGGTCTCAATTTAAGAATAAATAAGCTTTCTTTAAGGAGGCTATGTTCATATTGTGTTCTTCTATACTAACATTCCTATGAAAGAAACGATCCAGTTATTTTCAGATTTAATTTTCAAAGACAATGAAAATTAGTTATGCATTTCAAATTTTGCGTTTATAAGTTTATTGATTTTTATTGTTAACTAAATGATTGCAAATAGTAATGTGTATGATCGTGTTAATACTGTGTAGCTATGGGTTCTGGATTGATTCCTTCTTTTAAATTCTGTAGCCAATATTTTTCTTTGTTTTCATGGCAAAGAATGATTGGATTATTGACCACAGTCTTCTGTACCATTATGTTTTCGGTGACATGTATATGATACAAGGACCCAGATGACTTTAATCGATTTTTGGAATATTTAAATATGTAAACACATAAGTATTAAATGCATACTCGAGGGATTTACACGTTGTGATAAAAGTTTAGATAAACGATCTTTAATTAAAAACAAAAACAAATATATATATATATATATACATCTGGAGTGTAAAGGTCGTTTATCTAAACTTTTATTAAATGTATTCTTGAACATCACCAAGATCATAAATTTTCATTTGTGGATACATTAGTACATAGTTTTGATGGTAACATTAAAACGTGAAATTTACCATAAGAAAACATTTCCCGACCTTTATTTTAATTGTTTATGTTATGTACCAACTGTGTTTAAATAAAATATACTGACTATTTTAGTTCATCGTGCAAAACTTGTAAATTATTGTATAAAAACTCTGCAACCTCAGAAAATTGTCTACGAAAAAAATGGCTTTACTATTTATCTTAGAACGATTTGGGGAATAAACGAAACTAGTCATCTTCCGATATATCGACCACCTAGATGTCCAGTTTATATGTCGGAAAGTATCGTTTGCTTGTTAAAAAAAACTACACACACCCTTTTTCGTGGATCATATCCACGTGTACAGTTTGCGATACATTTTTAAACCTATATGCCATTAGATCGTATTTCATAATAAAATGTAGCTTATCAGTTTGTGTCCTTGTTTGTTACACCGATTCCATTACATGAAAGCTGCTGCCACGAGTTAAAGAAGATGCAAATTTAAGAATGCTAAATAGATTAAGTGTATTGGAGGATTTGGAATATGCCCTTGGTGAGTGTGACGTTGTCGCCCACTTAAATTATTTCAAATTCTTGCTTTTTGTTTTTGTTATCACCGTTACTGTAATATATTTTATATTTATTTTCAATTAATATCGATTTAAAAAATGAAGTTTTATCATTTTTTTTTCGACAAGTCAAATCAATTTTAAAAATGTACATTACGATAAAAGTGAAATAATTGACATTCAGTAAAAAAGTATTTGTTTCCAGTAAAACAATTGCAATTTCTGAAAATTGTTAATCTGTATGAAAAGCAAAACTGTATAATGTTTATAAACTATGGGTATTATGTAATAGCATGCTCGCTAGGCATGGGGATGCTGTCCTATAGGGCTAATGTTCGTGAGGTTAATGATCGATATGGATTACTGCCTACAATTTTAGCTCACACTTATGAACTTTGCCAGACAGAGGGCCAGGAAAGTGAACTTTTAAATAACACATTACTTAATTTGATTTAATATATGTGTTGTTGACCTCACCTGGCCAACAGAACTGGTAAAAACTTGGATTAGTTTAACGGTTAAAACGAATTTTGTATACATGTAACAGAATATTTATGAATAAGATTAAGTGTACCTGGTACTTATAAGGTCTTTCACCAGTGTAGATTGTTTTAATTTACATAAAAGTTAATTTATGTAAAATATAATGATAATTACAGATAGACTTTAACCCGGAAATCAGGTGCATGTTGTTTTTTCTCTCTTTTTTTTTCTTTTTTTAAACATGAACAACAAAATTCTGGGAAGTATGAAGTAAACGAAAAAAATGCATTAATGTCTATTATAGGTGCTGGACATATCTAAATTAGATTGCCATTATTAAACATGTTATTTTTTACTTATTTAGTCGGTATACTACTTTGTATGTCACACGTATTTATACAAGTCACAGCAGCTTATACATTTTTACCTACTTTTCTCTAATCACGGCTTGGCATGGCCTGGTGGTTAGGGCGTTCGACTCAAACTGAGGGTCGCAGGTTCGAATTCCCGTCACCGAACATGCTCGCCTTTTCAGCCGTGGGGGCGTTATAATGTAACGGTCAACCCCACTATTCGTTGTTAAAAGAGTAGCGCATGAGTTTGCTGTTGTTAGTGTTGACTATCTGCCTTCCATCTACTCTATCACTGCTACATTAGGGACAGCTAGCGCAGATAGCCCTCGTATAGCTTCGAGCGAAAATCAAAACAAACCAAACTCCGCGATTGCTAATTAACGAATATTACACAAACATTGCTTTTTTTTTCTTATGTTGTGTTTATGCTATAGTACTGTCTAGATTCTGTTTTTACTGCTCATTTGTTGTTTCTAATCAAAGCCCGTATTTTTATAACGTTAAAATTCGAGTTTCGATACCTGCGGTTTGCAGAGCTCATGTAGCCCATTGTTTAGCTTTGTGTGTAACAATAAATAAACTGTTGGATATACAGCACTGTTTAGCTTAATATTTATTATTTAGTTTATTTAATATTTAATGATTCTTTAGTTTATTTAATATTTAATGATTATTTAGTTTTTGTAACAACAGTGTTAAAACTTAATTATTTTAATAGTAATAGTTACGACAACTTTGTTACGTAACTCTGTACGAGTCGTACGTTTTGTATGCAGTTTGATTGTTGTACTAGGCTTTAGTAACATTTTAGTTAGTGAAAGAAAACTTGAAGTTAGCCTGCGTGTGAGTGATTAACCTTTAACGGGTAATTTCTATGGTGTGTTTCATAGCTGTATTGTAACAACAGAGATAGGAAAATAATTTGTCTTGTCAATTGGGTTCTAAAGTAACTGAACCAGCCTGTGTGGACTTTTGACGAAAAAAATAGAGACAATTATTTAAAGCTCTGGATACAACTGTGGTAACCAACAAAAGAAGTTAAGCTAGTGAAAGTGAAATTAGTTTAGTCGTAACGGGCGATATTTTAAAGTGAGTTACACAGTTTAACAGAAATAATAATTTATAATAAATAATATGTCTTGTCAAAGGATGTTCTAAAGTAATTGAACCCGCGTGTGTGGACTCTGACGAAAAGGAGACAATTATTTAAAGTTCTGGATACAGTTGTAGTAACCCACAGGGTAACGTAAGTGAATTATTCACAGATTGTATAGTAAGAAACAGAGTAGAGAAAAATAATTCATTTGTCAGTTGGATTCTAAATAACTGAATCAGCCTTTGTGGACTTTTGACAAGAAAAGAGGATTACTTAAAATTTTAGATACAACTGTGATATTACATAGTGTAAAGAAGTTTTGTACATACGTTTGACTTATTTTGAATATATTATTTTAAAACAAGTGGATTGTGTGCTGTACGTTTATTGTTTAAATTTATCACCAACAAGTCACAGACTCCTACTATAAAATAATCCCAGCTCTTATACAAAACCCTGACACAAACAAAAATCATAGATCAAAGGGATATTTGCACAATACAGGCAACCGTATGAATGAATAGCTGAAGGTGATAGCGTTTTGAGCGAAAGTCATGGCGATCCTGGTTAGCAAAAAACAGTACGAATAAAAGTAATGTCAGTTGTGACTGCTGTTACAGAACCTTAAATATGAATACCTATCTAATCACAAGCTAATTTCAAAAATAATAGGCTACAACATTATAAATACTTTGCAAACGGTATGTAATTGTAAGAAAAAAAATTAATCTGTCGGGCTGTAACTGCATGATTCGTCTGCTGCTATTATTACTGAAGCTTCCGTTTCGTTTTATCAAGTGATCGTATTATGCACGTGCTATAATGCTGTTCCCTAAGTGGCTGATGAGTATACTACGAAGTTGGATGAATGTAGGATAATGTATGTCGACTTACTTTTTCATTGTTTGGGAAAGGGCATATACCAATCCTTCCCCGAAGCCTATGGTAAACACTCTCAAATTCACTGGATTTCTGTACTACCTTTGGTAAAGTTGACTTAGTTGTCACGACCCCGAAAGTCTAATGATCCCTAAAACATTTTATGATGTTTTCCCATTCTGCATTTGATAAACGTAGTGTGTGGCTTTGTATTTATTTCGCTTTCTTTCCATTTACCATGACAATGAGACAGATTTCCATGACAACGGTGAACTTCCCTGTGACTATTTATAAGAACTTATAAGTGAGAGTAAAGAAGCATTTAATCATATGTTAACCATACTGTATCTCTCTATCCAGAGGCGACGACGTCTTTCACCCAATATTGCGACCTGTCAGGCCGGCTGGTATAACTGTTTTAATGTGAACTAGATTAAATTGGTGGCCTGTAAACGTAAGATTGTTTAAAAGATAATACAAATAAAGTTAAATATAAGAAAAAAAGATTTGCTATCTTTTCTTTGTATGAAATTAGTGACGCAGAACTGTTTAAGTAACATATACAAAAGTTTACGAAATCCACTTAGTTATATACATTTGCATATTCACGTAAATCATAATTTAATAAATATAGGAATTATCATTCCAAAAGGGGTATGTTCTGTATTTATGCAATTTAATTTTTATATATATTATAATTGTGAATGATTAATGTTAGAATCACAATTACGCACTACCGTATGTTTGTCTAAAAAGTAACGCACAATCTTGTGATATGTTCACGCTTAAACTTTTCTCTGAAATTAGCTCTATTATTTACTAGCTACTTTTTTGATGTTGATCCGTGTAGGTAATTTGGTTTGATGAAAAGTTGTAGATAATGAGACAATGTTGCATTCAAGATATACATCGGCCTGGAACTAGGGAGGGCTTATTTCCGTTTTTTCTAGCAGTTATTTTGATTTAAAAAATAATTATCTCCTAAGAAATAATTACTAATCAAGGGCGCTCGAAGATTAAACAATCCTCCTTCACCCTGCTTGTGGCATAAGGTTACATTTCAGTTAGTGGTCAGCGGAGTAATGAGCCGTATGGGCGAAGGATAATAAAAAATTAAATATGTATATATATATATTGGATGGTCGTACGGAGGAGAGGCAAGTAGGTAGTAGTGAAGGCAAGTCCAAGGCGTAGCAGAGGCCGGTTAATTTTTGAAGAAGGAGCAAGTCGGCAGCCTTGCTTAGTTAGTGCTCTCACGGGCTTATAAACATATAAAAACGTGGAAGGTTTACAACAGTCTCCATCGTCATTAGCTGAGAGAGGAAAAATCATACGTTTTATTGCTAAAACCATTAGAACTAAAGGTTACTGCACTTACCCGCTCTTCAGAAATAGATCATATCTAGTTGTTGAAATTAAAAATACAAAGAGTTGGACAAGATCGTTGACCACGTGCAATTATTTTAACCACCTATTTATTTTCAAATTTTATTACACTGTAATCTGGCCTAATTAAAGACTTGAGGGGCTCTGGACAAATATTGTAGGAAGTGGGGCTCACAACTGAACTTCATAAATAAATCAACTGCAGTTCAGCACAATTTGTTAACTACGGTTTGATCAGTACACGAATGCAAGTGATGTGTAGCTAATATACAAAATACTCATTTTAATATTTGTCATGGGAGCGAGCAAATACTTACGAAAGAACAAACTGTAAGAACATGTTAGTGAAAAATTATAAGTTCATACGAAACAACTGAAATCGCTGTTTTCATTGTTACATAATCACAAACACATTTTTCAATGAAACATTCATTGTTTGGGTACTTTGTTTTATTCTACTCTTAGTCGAGGGAGGGGGCTTCGATTCGGGGGGGATTTGTCTTCCATTTTAATCCGAGAATCCCCGTCACACCAAACATGCTCGCCCTTTCAGCCGCGGGGGCGTTATAATGTGACGGTCAATCCCACTATTCGTTTGTAAAAGAGTAGCCCAAGAGTTGGCGGTGGGTGGTGATGACTAGCTGCCTTCCCTCTAGTCTTA